>NW_027189182.1:0-212500 GCF_040958095.1 Procambarus clarkii | reverse complement strand
CTGTATCATTATATGACTCAAGCTAATTCATTAAAATACACCCACATCCTCCCTAAAGTTGTGGACGTGTACAACCACACTTTCCACAGGATGCTAAAAAATACTCCTCATGCCATTCATAAGTTGCAAAATATTGAAGATATACGAAGACAGTTTAAGGTTATGTATTTAAACAATGACTCCTCCATAACTGCCATCAGTCCACGGTTGCACCTTGGACAGCATGTGCGATTGGCAAAGCGCAGGAATATATTTCACAAAGGCTTTTGGCACCAAAATACAGAAGAAATATTTGTAGTGTCACATATTGACAGAACACATCCAATCCCGACATATAAAATCAAAGATTTAAACAACGAGACGATCAGTGGTATGTTTTATGAGAAAGAATTGATTCCAACATCCCTTCCAGACTATTTTCCTGTAACGGTATTACAGTCTAGGAAAACATCGAAAGGACACAGAGAATATTTCGTCAAGTGGAGAGGGTACCCAGATTCTGCCAATAGCTGGATTAAAGCTCAAGACATCGTCAAATTTAACAAAAAATGACAGTTCAAGAGGACTCTCTCGTAGAGAAACATCATCAGTTGTTATTTTTATTAAACAATTTATCACCCAAGAAGCGGAATAAACTAATCAAGGCTTTAAAACGGCAGGAAATTGAATCAATTTGTGAAATTTTTGCCAATTTTCTGAAACGAAACATCCCAGTTCAACCTCAGATAATTAATGGCTTACAGAGATATCAGAACGACATACGATCTGTAGCGCGTAAGAAAACTCCTTTATACAAAAAGAAGCTCATACTGACCTCCAGACGTGGTGGGGCGATATTAGCAGCTCTGCTACCTTTGGCTGTATCGTTAATTTCCTCCCTAATAAGGTAATTGCGTAAATAAGTAACGAGAGAATAAAATGGTGAAAGAATATTGCCTGGTACCACGATTCATAGCTGAAAAATATTTATTTAATAAAAACAAGAACTCACCATCACCTCCTAATGCTGTGGGTCTGCCCTCCCCCGGTGGTGATGGTAGTGAAAGTATGTCCTTCTCTTTAAAAAACGAATCCATCCCAAGTAATAATATTGGGGGAGCCCGTAACCTACCCACCTGCGACTCTGGTAGGGGTGATGGGGGGGTGGGGGAAGAGGACACTCCTTCCTCCCACCTGACAACAACGGGCTGTGGGCGGTGTTGCCGTAGTAGCACCTCCAGACGGGCGGGGCTGGTCACACACCCTTTAAATGACATTGGGGCCCCCGGCGACCGTCGCCCGCCGCCACCCTTAAAAAGAAAAAAAAAACGCGGGCTGCCCGGCGCGACCATTGCCTTTTAAAAAAAAAAATAAATAAAAAAAGGGGACATTCCATCCTCCCGCCCGAAGTGCAAGTAATTGTTGCTGGCCACACTCCACATAAAGCCACCATCACACCCCAAAATCCAAGTCTGGACAACTTAATAAATGTGAATTTTAAAATTGAGGAAATTCCTCATGTCAAAGCATTATTGAACATGTTTGGACAAAACAGCCAACAGGTGATGTGGGATAGTCGCGGAAATTTATTAAAGCCTGTACAAAATTTAAATATTTTAGATATAATTAAAACTCTAGCCTTCACAAAGGGACAATTTAGGGCAAGTGACAAGGAAGATGTAAGGGTTGTACTGAGGGTGGCTGGCATAGACCCAACCCTCATACGTAATTATCGTGCCAGATCACAGTTAAAAGGGGGGAGGGGTATCCATAGGAGACCCCATTGGGAGCCGTATTGAAGACCTATATGAAGGCCATCTTAAAGACCACCATATTCAGTTGCATATCCACCATGGAGCAAGCTTCTAGACCCACTCCTCCCCCAGCTACACCCCCAGAAGACAAATCTCCCTTATTAAAGAAGTTGGTTGCTACTCAGCGGTACTACAAGTATGTCGAACACAAATGTAGATTGATATATGCATTGTGGGATTGTTATGACCGTCTTGTGTTGAGTGCCCCTCCAGAACGGTTTTTTAAGTCATTTGGAGAGACGGTGAAACGTTATGAAGAATATTCATCCCAGGAAATCCAGACGGAGATATGGCAAATGGAAAAATTAACCTTCCAACATCGAGACCAGATTACAGCCTTCGAGACTGGACGGAGTGTGTATGGACTTTTAAGGTAGGGAAGGCAGCCTCTACCCCACACCCCTACATTCCTCCCCCTCCAGGTGGGGGACACAGGTGTATTTAAAGGCCTCCACCGTCACCCTCGGTCACCATAGTTGACGACGACTCTTCCCCAGTTCCTCTCAACCGCCCCTCCGCCATGGCTTTATCGTCCATTAAGTCAATAGACAGCGACATCACCGACACCCACGCCTTTGGGGTCGGTGATGTCATAGTGTATGACTTACCCGCTGCTGTTGTGCGTCCCTATGGACTGGCAAGTGTAATTTGGAAATGTTACAACTATGCCCGTGTGGAACGTGAAGGACTGACTCGTGTCAACAGGGCCACAATACGTTACCGGTCTACCCCAGGTGACATCGAAGTGAAGATAGCTCCCCTACCCTCCGACGGTCAAGACATTGTCGAAGAGCCAGTCTTGTTCTTCCGCCCCACCATCGTGGCGCTAATTTCCGCTTTCGGTGCAGGAGCACCCTTCGAGTCCAACCCTATAGCTCAGGAGCAAGTGCAGTCTTCCGCCGACATCCACTACATCACCAATGTCACCCTGGATACTGCCAAGAATAGGCTATATTGGCTGAAAACAGCCCTAACAAAGGTTGGCAATCTCATGGTAAGAACTCCAACCATGTTTCGGCTGGTGGTGCCCCATGGACTGGGGGCCTCCCGTGATGGCATGGACAACTGGCACAAGGACGTCGGGCCCATGCTCATTTCGCTCAACGCTGAGCTGGGCAAGCATAACAAGGAGCTGGTAATCCTCAAACGTCCCTCTACCGTCACCCCATCGATGGTACCCCTCCCGAATGATGATCCCAGGGGAGAGGGTGATAGTAAAACTATCACCCTAGATGCAGTGGAGGGGGAGGGTGCCACCACTCCAGGAAGCTCTTCTCGTTCTACACCACCAGCACCACCACCCACCCCCAGGAAGAAGAGACACCTACAAGAGTACTCATCCACCTCCAGCGCTGCTCCACCCCCACCCACAACATCTGGCACGGCCAAACGACGGATCGAAACCACTATTGACTTCGACCCCCTCTCAAATCATCGTATTGACACCATCCTCGATGGAGAGTCACAGGAAATATTCCTGTTATCCTCATCACCGAAAAAACAACGAAAGCTGTAACCATCAACGCTCAAAGAAGACGTGCCAGCACCGCCGCAGTCAGTAACAGCAGCAGCAGCAGCAGCAACAGCAGTACCTCCATCTACAACAGCTTCGGTGGTGGTAGCAGTAGCAGGTCCACCGACGATGGTGACAGTGTTGTCAGCGGTAATGGTAGCGGCAACGGTACCACCAACTACAGCAGTTCCGGCGGTGACAGCGGCAGCAACAGTACCATCATCGCCGGCAGCGGTAACGGTAGCGGCAGTAGTACCACCAACTACAACGGTTCCAGCGGTGGCAGCAGCAGCAGCAGCAGCAGCAGCAGCAGCAGCAGTACCGTCAGCGGTGGCAGCGGTGGCAGTGGTACCAACAGCTCCCCCAGCAGCAGCGGCAGCAGCGGACGACAGCAGTACCAACAGCTGCTGCTCTTTATATGTAATTTGTTATGGGGGAACAAAATGTAGTTCCCCCTGTTGTAGTTCTTTTAAAAGTAATATTTCCTTAGTAGATTAATAAAATAAAATATAAGTAATGATGTTTTATTCCCACCCCAGTCAGTACATAACTTAACAATGGACGAGGAACACTACATATACCTCACTAGCCTCGACCAAGAAGATATATACAACAACACAAGTTCAGCATTTACAAACACCATCCCCACTCTACATTTAAACCCTTCCATTAAACATGAAGTGGCCTTAGTCAACATACTCCTACCCAGACGAATTAACGCTATCATCAAGGATGAGGGGGAGTCTGGTATAGACGTCTATGCTACTTTTAAGCGAGGAACTCTTTCTAAAAGCCCAGAACATCTCATCTACACCTTCATCCCCAAAACCAACATATTATCCAGAAACATCACATTCATCACGAGTGAGCTTAGCCGACAAATAATCACCGACATGAAGCTTAGCTTCTGAGGTGATTTCAAAATATACTTCTCAGAAAGAGAACCAATCCTCACCTATGATCAATCCTTAGAGCGAGTATTACTATCCTCCACTCTTAACAATGAAGGCACTGGTTCCTTATATTCTCTTAGTCTTCAATTTAAACACAGAATAGCTAATGTACTTGGTTTTGCAGCAGTCGCAAATACACCATTTATCAGGCAAAATCAGATGACATTACAGCAGCCTCCAAGATCGTGGCCTCATTCCCCCCAGACAATGACGGGGGTTGTGACTATTTACTCATTTATAGTGACGTAATCGAGCCGGATCGTTACGGGGGACAAATTGTAAATATCTTAGATGCAATCAATTATCATGACTCTTATTCTAGAGGGGCTCATCCCCTAGTGTACAAGACATTAAATACTAACACGTTGGAGAAGGTGAGTATTAAGATAACAGACCAGTTTGGGCGAAAGGTTAGTTTTGAAGATGGGAGGTCGGTTACGGTAGTCTTACACCTCCGCCCTAAGGTATAACAATATAATCTATATAAATATAAATATATATATATATATATATATATATATATATATATATATATATATAGAAGTGTTTACCCACATCATCGGTTATTATAAGAAGAGGAGTCGGGATGCGAGTACCTTTCCACACACCCTCCCAGAAGGAGTATGGGGAGATCTTCTCCCCCCTCTCTGGGAGATACGGGGTGAGGGGGGGAGCGATGAATGACATACGCACATTCCAAGCGCCTTATCTCAGATCAGGTGGTGGTTTTTTTGGGACCTTAGCCGGCTTGGCTCGACGAGCCATACCATTTTTCATGAAAACTGTAACGCCGACTGCTATCGATTTTGGGAAAAATGTTCTTGGTGATTTAACCAGTGGTAGACGGGATGTAAAGAGCGCTCTGAGAACTCACGGTATTGATGCTCTTAAGACTGTGGGGAAGAAATTGGTAGCAGGCGGGAAAATTAAAAGACTCTCTAGGAGAAGAAAAAATAAAAATAATAAATGTAAACGAGCCCTTGGGTATAAAAATGATGTATTTTCACTACAGTAAGCAGTCATACTTCACCTTTCGGAGGAGATCATGGCGGAGGCTAGTGGAGCTGGGTTGAAAATCCCTGTAGAATATTATACTTCCAGTATTATTGACCAATTTCCTAGAAGTAACAGAATACGTAATGTGGAGAGTTCAATTGCCTCCACACAGCAAATAGACATTCTACCTGTTAACCTCCCTATTAATCAACGTTTGCGGGATAATTACTTAGAATTCCGCATCCCCGGAACCCAGGGCGCCTTCTTAGATTTAGCTAATATTGTTATAGATTTTAAGGTATCTTTAACGAAAGATGACGATACCACAAAATTGGAAGAGGATGACCATGTGGAATTTGTTAATGGGTTGTCAAATACCATGTTTAAAGGTGTTCAGGTGTTTTTAGGAGAGCAGGTAGTTGAAACAAATTCTAATTTTAATTATTGGTCGTTTATTAAATTAATTACCTCCATGCCTCCATCAAAAATGTCTTCCTTGGGGAGGATTGGAGCCTTTCGTAGGGACTGGAGTGATGATGGTGTAATCCCTAACGAATTTACTAATACATTTTTTACTGGAGCAACCGCCAAGGATAAAAAATTTATGACCGATTTAAAAGGTAAAGGATTGTCAATGTGTTTTCCCCTACTATTGGACGTAACAACCCTAGACCAATACATATTAGATAATATAGATGTGCGCCTAAGATTGGAGCTCTCCCCTCATGCTTGGGTGCTAAATACAAGTGTGGACGATGGCTCTAAGTATCGGCTGCATATGGATTATGCTAAGTTGTGGGTAACACGTGTGTTCCCCTACCCAAGTGCTTACCTAGCCTTAAACAGCTCACTGTTAGCATCCCCCGACCCCATAACCTATACTTTCAATAAAACCATTTCTAAAACATATGTCCTAGCAGGGAATCAAACTAGTCTCTTAATTGATCAGCCTTGGGCGCAAGTAATTCCTCACAGGATATTCATGGTAATTGTGCCAATGAATTATTTCGCTGGCCTTCACCAAGGTAATGGATTATATTTTGAAAATGCAAAACTGAAAAATATTGCCATGTATTTGAATAATAATGCAATTTACCGAATTGGTGGTGATTTCGACAATCATTATGCCCGCCTTTATTACGAAACTTTGAAGACATTAGGCTTAGAGCGTGATTCACTTCTAGCCTATGACACTTTTAATAAGGGAAGATCGATATTCGCCTCTGACTTAACCACCATTCAAACAAAGGATTCCCTCCCTGTGGAGAAATCTGGCAACTTGCGTATGGAGCTTGAGTTTGGTGGTGGTGTTACATATAACAGGCTGGTTTTACTGTTTGGGGAAACGACCGGGGTACTATCCATCGACGGACAGAGAACTGTTCTGTGTGACGTGCGAGCTTAAAAACATAATGAATTGTAATGATATAAATATTAATTTAAAAAATAATCTAGGGGATCGAGCACTCTACCTAGGTTGTTATAATGCTGATGAAATAGAACATTTAAATATCTCATCAAGAAAACCTATTGTTCTCATAACTAATATTTTACCATCACATAGCAGATTAACTATGGGACATTGGGTAGCTATTTATGTTGATAAAGTTAAACATCGAATGTTTTTTTTCGATAGTTATGCAATGTCGGCGGTTACTTATGGACATTATTTTCAAGGATTTATTAAAACTAACACAATAACAAAGGTGTTTGGAATGTGCTACAGACTCCAGAGTGATTTTACCCTTGCTTGTGGACTGTATTGCGTCATGTTCGTCCATAGGGTGAGTCACCTGGGGTTGCCTTCAACAGTACATTACTTACATAATGTATTTTCAAGCGTTAGTTTAAAATTAAATGATAAACGAGCCCTCGCTTATGCGAGACGATATTTTCCTATGAAACATCACTGTGTTAGGACATTTTGTAGAGGAGTAAGGGTTGGTTCTTATAGGTGGTGTAGAGAATATTTTTGTTAGCTAGGCAACCCACCTAACAGGGGGATTACCCCCATATAAAACCCCTCTCACCCCACAACCTCCCTAGAAGACCCCCATCCCCCTTATCCTACAAATGGAAGGTGTCTCCCCAGAAACACACGCAGGGAAGATTGAAGTCCTTGAAGGGCCTGGTTAGTATTACCCTCACTTTCTGGTAAAGATTTATTTTTTTTCCCACAATAGAAAGTTTGCTCAACCTCTAGTTTACCTCTTCTTTTTTTTTTCAGTGCAATTCTTAGGACCTGTCCACATTTGTAGAGTAGTAATTCTACGAGGAAGGTCTGCCCCAAACAAGATGCTGTTACGTACCCTAATTGATGATGCCTGCTGTAGAGGACACAAGGTCGCTCCTGCAGGGGGAGAGGTATGTACTAACTGTTCTTAGAGGAAATAGAATATTTTTCAAATAAAAGATATAGTCCTATAAATTATTTTCCCCATCTCTTTCCAGAACACTTCAGATGAGAGTCAGAAGGAAAGTCGTCCAAAAGGCAACCAGCCAACTCACCCCACTCCCCCAAGAGAGGGGGGAGGGGGTCAAGACCTCCCCCCACTCACCACGGATGGGGAGACGTCAGAATTCTACTCAGATGAGGAAGGGGAGGTGGAGGGGGGAGAGGGATAGGGGTCATAATTAACTTCTTATACATCATTTGTGATTTTTACCTAATAAAACATTAATAAATTCTTTGATTTTTTTAACCCCTGGAGGAGATTTATAATTTAATACCCCTATATAGGACCCACTCAACCTCCGCTGGGTGTGGAACTCTGTTACGGTAAAGTCAAGGCCATTAGGTGCGAGGAAGATTCCGTCCTCTGCCTCTGGGGGGCGTGGACGTCGGGCTCTGGCTGCCAGTAGCTGTTTGTCGCTGACTGGTGGTGGTTGCTCGTTGCTGCGGGGCGCCAGCTGACTGAGGCGGAGGTCAGCAATATGGCGGCGGCTGGTGGTGGCCGCATCCGCCGTGTGAATACTGCTCGGCTGGAGTTCTCTGCACCGGTGGATTGGGAACTAGTGGCGGCTGCGCTTTTGGATGTCCTTCAGGTGGATGTTAAAGATCTCCTTGGTCTCGAGAAATTTTCTCCCACTCGCGTGGCGGTGACGTTTGCCACGTCACCTGGATACGAGCGGTTTGTGGGGTGTTGGAACGAGCGGACGACTCCCCTTCCTCATTCGGCTGTGTCTGTGACTGTCTCTGATCCGTGGGGTCCACTGACCTTTGTGAG
Source organism: Procambarus clarkii (assembly GCF_040958095.1). NCBI lineage: Eukaryota > Metazoa > Arthropoda > Malacostraca > Decapoda > Cambaridae > Procambarus > Procambarus clarkii. The sequence goes on along the minus strand of NW_027189182.1, from coordinate 204,018 downwards.
CGTGCACGGGGTACCTGTTACGTTTCCAGAGGTGGAGCTTTCTTCTGTGTTTACGAGGTATGGTGTGGTGTTGCGTCATCGGTACAACTTGTTTAGTGCCGGGCGGCTGCGGGGCCTCCGGCTGGGTACTCGCACGCTGCATATGCGCCTCAAGGAGCCCATCCCCTCCAAGGTTATGTGCTGTGGTCTTCCGTTCCGGGTTTTCTATCCAGGGCAGGCCCGCACGTGCTTCCGCTGTGGGGAGGAGGGCCATGACGCTGCCCAGTGTGAGATTCCTCGACTGGAGACTGCTTCTGTATTCAGTGTGGGGGATTTTCCCCCCCTCCGTGAGGATGGTGCATCCCTGGCTGGTCCTCGGCGTGGGGGTGTGAATGGTGGGGCACCTGTGACTGTTGTGCCTGGTGGTGCACCTGCGACTGTTGTGCCTGGTGGTGCACCTGCAACTGGTGTGCCTGGTGGTGCACCTGCGACTGGTGTGCCTGGTGGTGCACCTGCGACTGTTGTGCCTGGTGGTGCACCTGCGACTGCTGTGCCTGGTGGTGCACCTGCGACTGCTGTGCCTGGTGGTGCACCTGCGACTGCTGTGCCTGGTGGTGCACCTGCGACTGCTGTGCCTGGTGGTGCACCTGCGTCTGCTGTGCCTGGTGGTGCACCTGCGTCTGCTGTGCCTGGTGGTGCACCTGCGTCTGCTGTGCCTGGTGGTGCACCTGCGACTGATGTGCCTGCTGGTTCGTCTGTGCCTATCGTGTCTTCTGTGCCAGCTGTGGTGGAGGACGTGGCTGCTCCTGATTCCCGTCTTCTCCTTCCGGTGGATGTGGAGGTGCATCCTGTTCCTGGTGCTTCGTTGGTGAATGGGCGAGGTGTTGGGAGTGTCGTCTCGGTGCCTCCCGTTGTAGGCGATGCTTTCACTGAGGGTGATGGGAGCGTCGTCGTTGGTGCCGGCGTTCCTGTTGCATGCATTGCGAGTCCGCCTACTGCTCCCCCTGCGGGTGCGTGCCATGAGGGGGCGTTGACCTCCCATGCTCCTCGCCGGAAGCGCGTTGCGGGGGCGCGCTCACGCAGTCGAGAGCCCCCTGGCAAACGGATTGAGGCTTCGCGGAGTTGTGCCTTGGGTGGTGCCCCCCCTCCTCCTCCTAATTCTCCTGTGTCTGATATGGATTCCGGAAGTGATGCAGTGCCGGTTGGCAGCAAGAATTCCTCGTCGGTGGTGGACGTTGCTGATACCTGGTCAGTGGCAGCGGGGTCTCGGCGTGCTTCGCTGGGTGATGCCGGCACTGTCCGCCTCCTGCGGGATCAGAGGCCAGGCATTATGGTGGATTCCCCGACGGTGGAACGGCGGCAGTTTGAGCCTCAGGATGCTGACGGCGCCTCTGCAGTGGGTGGCTCTGTGCCCTCTGGTGGTCCTGGAGGGGCTGGGGGTCATTAATAGGTTCGATGGCGCCTGCTATTGTTTGTGCGTCTTTGAATGTTCGTGGTCTGAATGCTTTGGCGGTCCAATTGGGCCTTGTGGATGTGCTTCGGGAGCAGCGGGTGGATGTGGCTCTGATCCAAGAGCACAATGTTCGGGATGTGTCTGTGTTGCAGGGGTTGTGTGCTGAGTATCATGTTGTGCTGAACCCGCCGAGGACGTCCTTTGGGGGAACGCTGATGTTGTTTTCGCGGAGGGCATCCATTTCCGTGCTTCACATGGAAATGGATGAAGATGGGAGGGTCTTGTTTGTTCGGGCTGAGTATTTGGGGGTTGTGATTCCGTTCTTGACAGTGTACGCCCCTTCTGGGGTGGCGCATCGTCAGGACCGGGAGCTGTTTTTTCGGGAGGGGCTTTTGCCATACCTGCGGCATGATACGCGGGATTTGATCTTTGGGGGGGATTTTAATTGTGTTACGAGTGTGAGGGATTGCTCTAGTGCTCACCCTCGGAATGTTTCGGCCGCTTTAATTGAGGTTTTGCGTGCGTGCGGGTTTCGCGATGCGGCTGTTTTGTGTGGCGGCTCGTTGGAGTATACCTTCGCTGCGCGTGGGGCGAGTTCTAGGTTGGATAGGTTCTATGTTTCTGGTGGGGAGTGTTCGGTTTTTGATTTTCGCACGGTCCCGGTGGCTTTCTCGGATCATTGTATGGTGGTTGTACGGGTTGGTGTCCGGAGTCAGGTGCGGGTGGGGCCTGGGTGGTGGAAACTCAATTGTCGGTTATTGCGTTGTCCACGTATTTGTGCGCAGTTTCGGGCCTGGTGGGTTGGCATCGTTGCCCGGAAGGCTGATTTCTCCTCTTTGTTCGTTTGGTGGGAGTGGTGTAAGGTGGAGTGTCGGAGGTTTTTTGGGATTGTTGCTAAGCGGGAGGCTGCCGGGAGGTTTGGTCTGCTGCGGTTCCTTCAGGCGCGTTTGTCTTCTTTATATGTGCGGTTGAATGCTGGGGTTGACTGCTTTAGTGAGATTGCTGAGTGTAAGGAGCGTATTTGTGATTTGCGTGCGGTGTTGGCTGACGGTGTTCGCGTGCGTGCTCGTGTAGCTGAGCGGGTGGATGGGGAGAGGCTCTCTCCCTTTCTTTTAGGGAGGGAGAAGGCTGCTAGGGGTTCCGTTCTTCTCCAGGGCCTTCGGCGGCCTGATGGGTCTGTGCTTTCTAGCACAGAGGGTGTTCTGCTTACCGCACGGCGGGAGTTGGAGGCCCTCTATGGGGAGGTGCATGGTGATAGTGTGCTCGCGGGTTCCTTTTTGGACAGGTGCTTTCCCGGTTTGTCGCGCTCGGAGTGTGCCCGGTTGGTGCAGGATGTTTCCACGGTGGAGCTCCTGGAGGTGGTTCGGTCGTTTCGTTCTGGGAGAGTGCCGGGTGCGGATGGCCTGCCCATTGAGTTCTACCTTACCTTTTGGGATGTGCTGGGGGGGGTGCTTTTGGAAGTGGTGCAGGCGTGTTTGCGTTTGGGTGCTCTGCCTGATTCCTTCTGTGACGGGATCGTGCGGCTACTCCCGAAGCCGGGCGATTTGCAGTTGTTTTCCAATTGGAGGCCTATTACGCTCTTAAATGTTGATTATAAAATTCTTTCTAAGGTTTTAGCGCGTCGATGTCGGGGTGTCGTTGCGTCGGTGGTCTCTATGGAGCAATTTTGTGGTGTGCCTGGCCGTGCCCTGATGCATTGCAATGCCTTACTTCGTGACGTGCTTCTCTATGCGTCCGAGTATCGGCTTTCGGCGGCTATGATCAGCTTGGACTGGTCCAAGGCCTTTGATCGGGTGTCTTTAGAGTTTGTTTTTAGTGCTATGGAGAGGCTTGGGTTTCCGGTGGTGTTTGTGGGGTGGATCCGTTTGTTGTATGTCCGGAGTCGCAGTCGCGTTTGTGTGAATGGGTTTTTTAGCTCATTTTTTCCTATTTGCCGTTCCGTTCGTCAGGGGTGTCCCATGTCCATGCTTTTGTATGTGATTTTTCAGGAACCTCTTTTTCGGGCGGTGAAAGCGTGTTCCTTGATCGTGCCTCCTTGTCTGCCGTCCGGTCTCCGGCTACCCGTTTGCGGGTATGCTGACGACACCATTCTATTTGTAGCTTCGGAGGGTTCTGTTGAAGCTGTCCAGGACGTTCTCCTGCGGTTTGAGTCCGCTACGGGGGCCGTTCTTAATCGGGCGAAGTCGGGGTTGATGGGGATCGGTGAGTGGGCCTCCCGCCTGGTGTGGGATAGGTCGTGGTTTCCGGTGGTCTCCTCGATTCGGGTTCTTGGGATTACTTGGTTTGCCTCCTATGATCGCTCCTTGGAGTGGAATTGGGGTGCTGTCTCTCGGTCGGTTGGTGTTGCAGTTGGCCTTTTGTCGCGTCGTCCCTTGACGATTTATCAGAGGGGACTGCTTGTTGCGTGTAAGGTCTTGTCGCGTGTCTGGTTTGTGGCTCGATGTTTCCCGTTGGATCGTCGGAAGGCCTTGAGTTTGGAGAGTGTGGTGTATAGATATGTATGGTGTGGGCGTTATCAACCGGTGCGCCGTTCGACGTTGGTGTTAGGGGTGAGAGAGGGGGGTGTTGGCATTCCTGACGTTTTCACGAAGGCCAAGGCCCTCTTCTGGGTCTCGTTGCGTCGGGGGCTGGCTCTCGGTGGGGGGTTGAATACGCTGGGTGTGTTTTTCTGCTCGCTTCGCTTCAGTTTTTTGGTTGATTTGGGGGTTTGTCAGGAGGTGGCCTTGGTTACTCCCCCTGTTTATTCTTGGGCCGTGGGGATTCTTCGGGAGCTCTGCCGCCATCCTGGGTTTCTGTCTTTCTCGTGCAAGGCTGTGTATGGGGTGTTGTTGCCCCGGGTGCGGCCTCGAGTGGAGGGCTTGTTCCCGTGTTGGGATTGGGGTGGTATCTGGTCGTGTTTGGGGGCACGGTTCTTGGCGCCTCAGCAGCGTGAATTGCTGTTTCGGGTTCTGCATTTGTCGCTGGCGACAAATGAGCGGTTGTGTATGCTTGGCTTGCGTGATTCTGGGGCGTGTGTTCACTGTGGTTTATGTGAATCGCAGGTGCATGTATTTTATTTTTGTGTCCGGTTACAGGGGTTGGTGGACTGGTTTCGGGATGTCCTGGAGGTGTTTTGTGGTCCGGGTTGTCGGGGTGATGTTTTGCAGTTTTTGTTTTTGTATTTTCCGGCTTATCCGCAGCGGGTGCGTAATACATTGTGTGTTTTGGTTGCTGATTATGTGTTTTGTGTGTGGGTTGGGAGGCGGGAGGGTTTTGGGATCGCCCGAATTTTAGGATTTTTACGGGGGCGCATGCGGTTTACCTGGTGGTGGTTGCAGCGCGCTTTTCCGGAGGAGTTTGGTCGGTGGTTCACAGATGCCTATGTTCGTGGGGTTGCCTTTGGGTCGGCGGGTGCCTTGGTGGCAAGGTGATGTTCTCGGCTTGGGTGGGGTTGGGGTGTTGATGGGGGGGTTTAGAGGGGTTGGGGGGTTTCGGGGTTTGCTTTGCTATGCGCTCCCTTTCCGCTTCTTGGGGTGTCCTTGGCGGGGGTTGCGTGTGTTTATGTGTCTCCCCCCTTGAGATGCTGCTGCTCCTGTGTGTGTGTGGTGTGTTTTCCGTACCTCCGGGTGCCGGTTGTGTCCGTATGCGTGTGGGTGTGTGATTTTGAGGGGGGTTTTGGCTCCTGCGTGGGCCTGGGTTTTCTGCTGTACTGTTTTCTACTGTTCCTTTTGTGGCCGTGTTTCGCTTTGGCCTGTAACCCTTTATTTTGCGTGCTTGGGTGCAGTGTGGTGTGCCGTGGTGGTGTGGGTGGTATGAGTGTGTTTGTCTTGTTGTTTAGAGTGTGTTTAGTGTGCGTGTACATAATTTCTTCTTATTTAGTGTATATCATTTTCCTGGGTAGCGCGTGTATGATCCTATGCTCCTTTGTTCTTCTGTGTGTGTGGTAGGCGTGGTTTTGTGCACGCGATTCTATATCCACGTCTGTGTATGTTTATGTTATTGGTTCCAGGTGTGTTTCAATGTTATTTATGTACTTTATTGTTAATTTATTTTTCATGTAATTTTCTTGGCCATGTTCTGTGTTGCTATGTAGATATGACCTGTTTAGCCTATTGTTTCCATGTACTGTTTTAGCACTTATTTCCCTGTACTGTTTAGCCCATTGCTTCAATGCGTTTTCATTTTGTTCAGCGCTTGTGTTTGTTTTGCGGTTACTGTTATTGTTTAGTGTACAGACTGTTTGTTCCTGTGTACTGTTACTTCATTGGTGTACTTGATGTGTACAGGTTTGCGTTGTTTTGTGTGTTCTTGTAATTTGTGTAATTTATAAAAATAAAAAAAAAAAAAAAAAAACTTCTAGCCTATGACACTTTTAATAAGGGAAGATCGATATTCGCCTCTGACTTAACCACCATTCAAACAAAGGATTCCCTCCCTGTGGAGAAATCTGGCAACTTGCGTATGGAGCTTGAGTTTGGTGGTGGTGTTACATATAACAGGCTGGTTTTACTGTTTGGGGAAACGACCGGGGTACTATCCATCGACGGACAGAGAACTGTTCTGTGTGACGTGCGAGCTTAAAAACATAATGAATTGTAATGATATAAATATTAATTTAAAAAATAATCTAGGGGATCGAGCACTCTACCTAGGTTGTTATAATGCTGATGAAATAGAACATTTAAATATCTCATCAAGAAAACCTATTGTTCTCATAACTAATATTTTACCATCACATAGCAGATTAACTATGGGACATTGGGTAGCTATTTATGTTGATAAAGTTAAACATCGAATGTTTTTTTTCGATAGTTATGCAATGTCGGCGGTTACTTATGGACATTATTTTCAAGGATTTATTAAAACTAACACAATAACAAAGGTGTTTGGAATGTGCTACAGACTCCAGAGTGATTTTACCCTTGCTTGTGGACTGTATTGCGTCATGTTCGTCCATAGGGTGAGTCACCTGGGGTTGCCTTCAACAGTACATTACTTACATAATGTATTTTCAAGCGTTAGTTTAAAATTAAATGATAAACGTGCCCTCGCTTATGCGAGACGATATTTTCCTATGAAACATCACTGTGTTAGGACATTTTGTAGAGGAGTAAGGGTTGGTTCTTATAGGTGGTGTAGAGAATATTTTTGTTAGCTAGGCAACCCACCTAACAGGGGGATTACCCCCATATAAAACCCCTCTCACCCCACAACCTCCCTAGAAGACCCCCATCCCCCTTATCCTACAAATGGAAGGTGTCTCCCCAGAAACACACGCAGGGAAGATTGAAGTCCTTGAAGGGCCTGGTTAGTATTACCCTCACTTTCTGGTAAAGATTTATTTTTTTTCCCACAATAGAAAGTTTGCTCAACCTCTATTTTACCTCTTCTTTTTTTTTTCAGTGCAATTCTTAGGACCTGTCCACATTTGTAGAGTAGTAATTCTACGAGGAAGGTCTGCCCCAAACAAGATGCTGTTACGTACCCTAATTGATGATGCCTGCTGTAGAGGACACAAGGTCGCTCCTGCAGGGGGAGAGGTATGTACTAACTGTTCTTAGAGGAAATAGAATATTTTTCAAATAAAAGATATTGTCCTATAAATTATTTTCCCCATCTCTTTCCAGAACACTTCAGATGAGAGTCAGAAGGAAAGTCGTCCAAAAGGCAACCAGCCAACTCACCCCACTCCCCCAAGAGAGGGGAGAGGGGGTCAAGACCTCCCCCCACTCACCACGGATGGGGAGACGTCAGAATTCTACTCAGATGAGGAAGGGGAGGTGGAGGGAGGAGAGGGATAGGGGTCATAATTAACTTCTTATACATCATTTGTGATTTTTACCTAATAAAACATTAATAAATTCTTTGATTTTTTTAACCCCTGGAGGAGATTTATAATTTAATACCCCTATATAAGACCCACTCAACCTCCGCTGGGTGTGGAACTCTGTTACGGTAAAGTCAAGGCCATTAGGTGCGAGGAAGGGTACGGGCGACCACCCTCACCGGGAGGAACCTGTTTTACACCTGCCCCATAGAGGAATGTGGGGGCGTAACTGGCACTCACCCACGAGTGTTTATTATACAAATAAATTCATTTTTACTTAAATATATTGTCATACTTTACTGTATAAATGAACATGATCATAGTGGCACATAATAGATACCTATCTTCACTGTTTTTTCGACTGCTACCACTCACACCTTGGGTGACCTAATATGGAGTGGCACTATGTGGCTCCCCGCTTCTGATTTTCTTATCTGATCTACATACATAGGTGGGGCTATCTGTCACCAAAATATCTACTCAGGACCGGTTGAGGGCCACAGGACTAACACAGCAAGCTAGACGGGGCATGGTGGCTCCCATACCAGGAACGGTTGAGGGCCCCAGGACTAACACAGCAAGCCAGATGTGGCATGGCGGCTCCCATACCAGGAACGGTTGAGGGCCCCAGGACTAACACAGCAAGTCAGATGTGGCATGGCGGCTCCCATACCAGGAACGGTTGAGGGCCCCAGGACTAACACAGCAAGCCAGACGTGGCATGGTGGCTCCCATACCAGGAACGGTTGAAGGCCCCAGGACTAACACAGCAAGCCAGACGTGGCATGGTGGCTCCCATACCAGGAACGGTTGAGGGCCCCAGGACTAACACAGCAAGCCAGACGTGGCATGGTGGCTCCCATACCAGGAACGGTTGAGGGCCCCAGGACTAACACAGCAAGCCAGACGTGGCATGGTGGCTCCCATACCAGGAACGGTTGAGGGCCCCAGGACTAACACAGCAAGCCAGACGGGGCATGGTGGCTCCCATACCAGGAACGGTTGAGGGCCCCAGGACAAACACAGCAAGCCAGACGTGGCATGGTGGTTCCCATACCAGGACCGGTTGAGGGCCACAGGACTAACACAGCAAGCCAGACGGGGCATGGTGGTTCCCATACCAGGAACGGTTGAGGGCCCCAGGACTAACACAGCAAGCCAGACGGGGCATGGTGGTTCCCATACCAGGAACGGTTGAGGGCCCCAGGACTAACACAGCAAGCCAGACGGGGCATGGTGGCTCCCATACCAGGAACGGTTGAGGGCCCCAGGACTAACACAGCAAGCCAGACGTGGCATGGTGGCTCCCATACCAGGAACGGTTGAGGGCCCCAGGACTAACACAGCAAGCCAGACGGGGCATGGTGGCTCCCATACCAGGAACGGTTGAGGGCCCCAGGACTAACACAGCAAGCCAGACGGGGCATGGCGGCTCCCATACCAGGAACGGTTGAGGGCCCCAGGACTAACACAGCAAGCCAGACGTGGCATGGTGGTTCCCATACCAGGAACGGTTGAGGGCCCCAGGACAAACACAGCAAGCCAGACGTGGCATGGCGGCTCCCATACCAGGAACGGTTGAGGGCCCCAGGACAAACACAGCAAGCCAGACGTGGCATGGTGGTTCCCATACCAGGACCGGTTGAGGGCCACAGGACTAACACAGCAAGCTAGACGGGGCATGGTGGCTCCCATACCAGGAACGGTTGAGGGCCCCAGGACTAACACAGCAAGCCAGATGTGGCATGGCGGCTCCCATACCAGGAACGGTTGAGGGCCCCAGGACTAACACAGCAAGCCAGATGTGGCATGGCGGCTCCCATACCAGGAACGGTTGAGGGCCCCAGGACAAACACAGCAAGCCAGACGGGGCATGGTGGCTCCCATACCAGGAACGGTTGAGGGCCCCAGGACTAACACAGCAAGCCAGACGGGGCATGGTGGCTCCCATACCAGGAACGGTTGAGGGCCCCAGGACTAACACAGCAAGCCAGACGGGGCATGGTGGCTCCCATACCAGGAACGGTTGAGGGCCCCAGGACTAACACAGCAAGCCAGACGGGGCATGGTGGCTCCCATACCAGGAACGGTTGAGGGCCCCAGGACTAACACAGCAAGCCAGACGGGGCATGGCGGCTCCCATACCAGGAACGGTTGAGGGCCCCAGGACTAACACAGCAAGCTAGACGTGGCATGGCGGCTCCCATACCAGGAACGGTTGAGGGCCCCAGGACAAACACAGCAAGCCAGACGTGGCATGGTGGTTCCCATACCAGGAACGGTTGAGGGCCCCAGGACTAACACAGCAAGCCAGACGGGGCATGGCGGCTCCCATACCAGGAACGGTTGAGGGCCCCAGGACTAACACAGCAAGCCAGACGGGGCATGGAGGCTCCCAAAGACACTTTTAAAATACTGAACAAATTGGAGGATTTAATGAGTCCGGACCACTTGTTTAAAAGGTCGCATGTAACATATACATGATGCAACAGCTTAATCAAGCTCAACAGGTCACAATCACACCCCCCCCCCCACCTCATCCATTAACACAGCTCTAGTATCAGCTAGATATTGGTACTGGTAATGGCTCGCAAGAGCCTCCTCTTACGGGCTATTCACGCCCGTGTCACCTTTAGGAAGGCTTAATCTTTATCAATCAATGAAGTCAAAATATATGAAAAAAAAAGATGTTATTCCACCCAAAGGGCTATAGACCCCTGGAACAGCCTACCTGCCAATGCCTTAAACCCCCACCACTCACGATGGGAGTATTATAGACGGTTTTCTTTATTTATAAAATAAACACAAAATGTACAAAAAAGGAGAGTATAACATTATATAAACATAGAGCATGAAAAAGACATGAAGGAGAAAAACACATAACACACAGAACCCAGAACCTCGTACAGTATACAGAACCCCATACAGTATACAGAACCCCGTACAGTATACAGAACACCGTACGTATACAGAACACCGTACGTATACAGAACAGCATACAGTATATACAACCCCATACAGTATACAGAACCCCGTACAGTATACAGAACAGCGTACAGTATACAGAACCCTGTACAGTATACAGAACAGCATACAGTATACAGAACCCCGTACAGTATACAGAATAGCATACAGTATACAGAACAGCATAAAGTATACAGAACTCCATACAGTATACAGAACAGCGTACAGTATACAGAACAGCGTACAGTATACAGAACCCCGTACAGTATACAGAACAGTGTACAGTATACAGAACAGCATACAGTATACAAAACAGTGTACAGTATACAGAACAGTGTACAGTATACAGAACAGCATACAGTATACAGAACCCCGTACAGTATACAGAACAGTGTACAGTACACAGAACAGCGTACAGTATACAGAACCCCGTACAGTATACAGAACCCCGTACAGTATACAAAACAGTGTACAGTATACAGAACAGTGTACAGTACACAGAACAGCATACAGTATACAGAACCCCGTACAGTATACAGAACCCCGTACAGTATACAAAACAGTGTACAGTATACAGAACAGTGTACAGTACACAGAACAGCGTACAGTATACAGAACAGTGTACAGTATACAGAAAAGTGTACAGTATACAGAACAGTGTACAGTATACAAAACAGTGTACAGTATACAGAACAGTGTACAGTACACAGAACAGCGTACAGTATACAGAACAGTGTACAGTATACAGAACAGTGTACAGTATACAGAACAGCGTACAGTATACAGAACAGTGTACAGTATACAGAACAGTGTACAGTATACAGAACAGTGTACAGTATACAGAACAGTGTACAGTATACAGAACAGTGTACAGTATACAGAACAGTGTACAGTATACAGAACAGTGTACAGTATACAGAACAGTGTACAGTATACAGAACAGTATACAATATACAGAACAGTGTACAGTATACAGAACAGTGTACAGTATACAGAACAGTGCACAGTATACAGAACAGTGTACAGTATACAGAACAGTGTACAGTATACAGAACAGTGTACAGTATACAGAACAGTGTACAGTATACAGAACAGTGTACAGTATACAGAACAGTGTACAGTATACAGAACAGTGCACAGTATACAGAACAGTGTACAGTATACAGAACAGTGTACAGTATACAGAACAGTGTACAGTATACAGAACAGTGTACAGTATACAGAACAGTGTACAGTATACAGAACAGTATACAATATACAGAACAGTGTACAGTATACAGAACCCCGTACAGTAAATACAATACAAATACCAATACCAACATCTGGACCAACATAACTTCTCCGCTTACTTCAGGGATAATCATCGATAGCACTACAGACCGTTACCCCACATTTCTCCTAACCAACATTAATAAACCACCTCTAGATACATGGAAGATAACCTCTTGGCTGCACAATGAAACTTCTATAGACAATTTTATAACTGCTGCTGCTAATGTCAACTGGGAGACCGAATTAGGTAACATAGGGGACATCAACCTAGCAGTGCAATCATTTCTTCTAAAAACTCTCAGCCTTTATAACAACCACTGTCCTATGCTAACGAAACAAGTCACAACTAAATGGCTAAAAAATCCTTGGCTTACAAAGGGGATACTTAAATCTGTTAATAGAAAACATGACTTTGAGAAGAAGTATAGTATACATACTTATATAGTATATAGTATACTACATACTATATACATACATACATACATACTATATACTATATACATACATACTATATACATACATACTATATAGTATACATACATACTAATATAAGTTAGGAATCGTCTCCAAAGAATTTTCAAAGAATTACTCATCATTGCTATCTAAATTAACTAGAAGAGCCAAAATTAAATACTACGAAGATAAATTTACCCAAACAAAGGGCAACATTAAGAAAACATGGAGCACAATTTCACAAATATTGAGTTAAAAAAAGGATTTCATGTAACAAACCAATACTCCTGTCCAATAACGATAGTCTGCTTTCAGCCTCTGATAGTGCTATTGAATTCAATAGGTTCTTCTCATCCATTGGGTCATCCCTTGCTAATGATATTCCATCTTCCACGACTAATGTTCAGGACTATCTTACAGGTAACTATCCACAGTCTCTGTACCTAATGCCTGCTAATTCCACTTATGTCAATGAGATAATCCTTTCCCCTAAAACCAAGTCTAGTGCCCTTGAGGAGACACCAACTCTAATTTACAAAAAAGCCTCCAGATCTTTAGCTCCTGCCATTGCATTGCTCTACAACAAGTCACTTGAACTCCAAATCTTTCCAGATATTCTAAAAAAAGCGAGAGTAACCCCAGTCTATAACCCCAACCACATAACCCCAGTTATGTGGTGATCTCACTGATGTCAACAACTTCAGATCTATATCAATTCTGCCAAACTTGTCAAAAATATTTGAAAAACTAATCTACAAGCAGCTTTACTCTTATCTAGCCAAACACAATATACAGTACTTATCTCGTGTCAATAAGGCTTCAGACCCTCCCCCCCCCCCGAAAAAAGCACTAACGATGCACTTATTAGTATCATTAACTTGATTCATGCAGCTCTTGATAAAAATGAGTTCCCTGTTGGGTTATTTGTGGACCTGCGTAAGGGTTTAGACACTGTCAACCACCAAAACCTTCTTCTTAAATTACATCATTATGGACTCTGCAGCTGGAAAGTCCCATTGTGTGAAGAGAACTAGAATGGTGGAGATGTGATTATAAACTAGTGAAGATATTGACTCTTATACGTTTCACCTTTTTTAAGCCGGGTCTTTCCCTCTACCCCCGTCCACTCCCACAGCAGTACACAGGTGCACATAGTTACACAGCAGTACACAGGTGCACATAGTTACACAGCAGTACACAGGTGCACATAGTTACACAGCAGTACACAGGTGCACATAGTTACACAGCAGTACACAGGTGCACATAGTTACACAGCAGTACACAGGTGCACATAGTTACACAGCAGTACACAGGTGCACATAGTTACACAGCAGTACACAGGTGCACATAGTTACACAGCAGTACACAGGTGCACATAGTTACACAGCAGTACACAGGTGCACATAGTTACACAGCAGTACACAGGTGCACACAGTTACAAAAGCAGTGTGTAAACAAGGGGCTGGGTTGATATATTTGGAGGAGAGTGTGAAGCCCAGACTGTTACTGGGTCTCAGCCAGCAAGGGAGGCGCCACGCTGCCAGATGCATCAGTGTAAACATTGCCCCAACATCCCAGTGGAGTGTTTAAGGCACTCAACAACGGGTCGTTAGCAGTGTCTCCTATGACCAACTGCTCATACCTTTCCATGCATGTAATGTTCTTTTGTCTTGGTGTCGAGAATGGCTGATCTTAATTACCTCAGGGAATGTTATTGATGAACAATCGTCAAGGGACTTACCAATATTAGACATATATGTGCAAGTTAGTGTACCCATTTATTGTTGTCCATTATGTGGAGTGTTTGACCATATGTTGATTTATTGGGAACTATTTTTGGCCAGGAAGTGAAGGTTATGTGGTGAAGATATTGAACACATGAGCACATTAGATATATGTACAGTTTTGACCAAGGGTTCACCTCAGTTACAGAGGAGACAGTCACGTGTGATATAAGACAATTAACAACATGTTTGTAACATGGTGTAACGGGAGTGTTGAGAGTTCAAGAAGAGTACACTGAGGGGTTGTGGGTCCAGCCTCAGTTAATATCAATATTGGTCATCGTCATTTATTTGTATTAAATGTTCTTGAATAAATAATTTGGAGTGTTCTTGTTCTCTTGAGTGGCTTTCTGTTCTAATTTACAAGGATTTACATGAATGTAAAAACATCATTGCAATGTATTCTTATAAACCCAATGTACCAGCTTGTATATAAATAAATAAATGACATTTCTTCACTCTGGTATGGTTGGTGCACGTATGGTTGATGTGAGGCCTCACCAGGTGACTCTCTGGGTGTTACTGGCATCAGTGAAGTGCCAGAAGCAGAGCTTTCTTTCCTTCACAGTTGAGGGGAGGAACCAGTGGAGCTGGGGGTGCCCAAAGCCCCACAGGGACAACGACTATCCAAAGTGGACCTCTGGGCTCATATTGCTGCTCAGCAACGACAGCAGTGATTCTTGTTGACACTCCCAAGTTGGGTGAGAAAGAACTAAGAAATAATCCCCACCTGTTATGATATGAGGTTATGAACTCCCAATATATATATATATATATATATATATATATATATATATATATATATATATATATATATATATATATATATATATATATATATATATATATATATATATATATATATATATATATATATATATATATATATATATATTTTCTGGTTTAGGGCTTCTATCCCTCTAACTATTTTCTTAGCATCAGGGCTTAATTGAAATAGGAGTTCTCCAAAACTCATTTTCGTACTTTTAAGGTGAAGAAAAGAAGTGATTTACTATAGAGTGTATTACACTTATTTGTATAATTTGCACGACGTTTCGAACCTCCATGGTTCATTCTCAAGTGAACAGATCTTACAATACTAGTTGATTTTATACCCGCATTAGGTCAGGTGATAATACAATGAAGGTGAAAAACATGGGGGGATACATAAGGGATAAACATAGGGGCTGCAGAAGGCGTATTGGCCCATACGAGGCATCTCCTATCTAAACACAAAGATTAATCCAGTGTAATTGGCCTGTTATGTTGGCCATTGTCTTCTGTGTTGGCATCGATATGTTCTTGTCTTGTCCTTACTCTCATGGTGGGTAGAGTGGACCTCTGAGTATATATTTACTCTACCCACCATGAGAGTAAGGACAAGACAAGAACATATGAATGCGGGTATAAAATCAACTAGTATTGTAAGATCTGTTCACTTGAGAATGAACCATGGAGGTTCGAAACGTCGTGCAAATTATACAAATAAGTGTAATACACTCTATAGTAAATCACTTCTTTTCTTCACCTTAAAAGTACGAAAATGAGTTTTGGAGAACTCCTATTCCAATTAAGCCCTGATGCTAAGAAAATAGTTAGAGGGATAGAAGCCCTAAACCAGAAAATAATAAATACAGAATATGCGGTCATATTCAATGAAACATGTTTGAAAGAAAACCTGCTGCCAGTATACACCAATATATATATATATATATATATTTTATTAAATATGACCGAAAAAGTAAGATTAATAATTCTAACACGAATTTTCTCAATCTTTCGTACATTATGCTTCACTGTTGGAGGTAAATCAAAAATCACTTCTCCAAAATTCATTTTTATTTCTAGTCTGACGCGACACGGGCGCGTTTCGTAAAACTTATTACATTTTCAAAGACTTCACAAATACACAACTGATTAGAACTTGCGTTTCCCTGATTTTATATCTACATTTGAGTGAGGTGGGAAGGGTGATGTGGCATTACATTTGAGTGAGGTGGGAAGGATGATGTGGCATTAGAGGATATTAATAGGGTATTAAAAGTATCAACACAAGACAGAACACGAAACAATGGATATTGATAGTTCTCTCAGACAGCAGGTTACGCTATCCATTGAAACAATGGATAGCGTTTCACTTACGAGACGGAAAAGGATGGGAAGCTGCCTTTTCTAGATGTAACAGTCATGGAAAAGGGCGGAGGTTTCCACACTGCAGTCTACACAAAGGAAACAAACATAGGAATGTGCCTAAATGCCAACAGCGACTGCCCTGACAGGTACAAGAGGAGTGTTGTTAACGCATACGTCGACCGTGCTCTCAGCCACAGCTCAGAATGGAAGCAAGTCGACGAAGAACTCTGTAGGGTAAGGCAGGTTCTAGTCAATAACGGCTTCTCCAATGGTTTCATCGAAGACATCATAAGAAGGAAAGTGAAAAGCCATGCAACCTCCGAAGAGACAACTAACACAACACCTATACCCCCTATTAGACTATTTTACAGGAACTTCTTTTCCACAGCTCATAAAACAGAGGAAAGGGTCCTGAAAGATATTGTTAATAGAAACGTTATCCCTACAGACAAAAATCAGAGGATACAACTGACGATTTACTATAAAACCAGAAAAACGGCCAGCCTACTCATGAGAAACTCTCCAGACACGAAACAGAACGCTTTAAAAGAGACTAACGTCGTCTATGCCTTCAAATGCCCACTTGGGGACTGTAAGCTCCAAAAAAACCAGTATATAGGCAAGACAACAACATCTCTTTCTAGGCGTTTAACGATGCATAAACAACAGGGCTCCATTAAGGAACATATAATCTCTTCCCATAACCAAACCATCGCCAGAGAAATCCTAGTAAACAACACAGAAATCATCGATAGATACAGCGATAGCAGGCGGCTTGACGTTTGCGAGGCACTACACATCAAGAAGTCAACACCAGCAATCAACAGCCAATTATTGCACAACTATATTCTACCCACCTCAAGACTCCGCTCCAATATAGAAGCATCAAGAAATATGGACCAATAGGCTTTCTACAAACACTTCTATTCAATATCCATTGTTTCGTGTTCTGTCTTGTGTTGATACTTTTAATACCCTATTAATATCCTCTAATGCCACATCATCCTTCCCACCTCACTCAAATGTAATGCCACATCACCCTTCCCACCTCACTCAAATGTAGATATAAAATCAGGGAAACGCAAGTTCTAATCAGTTGTGTATTTGTGAAGTCTTTGAAAATGTAATAAGTTTTACGAAACGCGCCCGTGTCGCGTCAGACTAGAAATAAAAATGAATTTTGGAGAAGTGATTTTTGATTTACCTCCAAGCAGTGAAGCATAATGTACGAAAGATTGAGAAAATTCGTGTTAGAATTATTAATCTTACTTTTTCGGTCATATTTAATAAAATATGTCTACAGGAAAGACTGCTACCAAAATATATATATATATATATATATGTCGTACCTAATAGCCGGAACGCACTTCTCAGCCAACTATGCATGGCCCAATTTGCCTAATAAGCCAAGTTTTCATGAATTAATGTTTTTTTCGACTACCAAACCTACCTAACCTAACCTAACTTTTTCTGCTACCTAACCTAACCTAACCGGTAGAGATAGGTTAGGTAGGGTTGGTTAGGTTCGGTCATATATCTACGTTAATTTTAACTCCAATAAAAAAAAATTGACCTCATACATAATGAAATGGGTAGCTTTATCATTTCATAAGAAAAAAATTAGAAAAAATATATTAATTCAGGAAAACTTGGCTTATTAGGCAAATCGGGCCTTGCATAGTAGGCTGAGAAGTGCGTTCTGGCTATTAGGTACGACATATATATATATATATATATATATATATATATATATATATATATATATATATATATATATATATATATATATATATATATATATATATATATAACTGAAAACTCACACCCAGAAGTGACTCGAACCCATACTCCCAGGAGCAACGCAACTGGTATGTACAAGACGCCTTAATCCACTTGACCATCACGACCGGACAAAATGAGGTGATAGCCTAAGCTATTTGAACCACCCCACCGCCGGCACTCGGATAGTAATCTTGGGCATAGCATTTTACCAAATCACCTCATTCTTTGGGGCACACGTGAGGAACACAAATGCGAACAAGCCTGAATGGTCCCCAGGACAATATGCAACTGAAAACTCACACCCCAGTCGTGATGGTCAAGTGGATTAAGGCGTCTTGTACATACCAGTTGCGTTGCTCCTAGGAGTATGGGTTCGAGTCACTTCTGGGGTGTGAGTTTTCAGTTGCATATTGTCCTGGGGACCATTCAGGCTTGTTCGCATTTGTGTTCCTCACATGTGCCCCAAAGAATGAGGTGGTTTGGTAAAATGCTATGCCCAAGATTACTATCCGAGTGCCGGCGGTGGGGTGGTTCAAATAGCTTAGGCTATCACCTCATTTTGTCCGGTTGTGATGGTCAAGTGGATTAAGGCGTCTTGTACATACCAGTTGCGTTGCTCCTGGGAGTATGGGTTCGAGTCACTTCTGGGGTGTGAGTTTTCAGTTGCATATTGTCCTGGGGACCATTCAGGCTTGTTCGCATATATATATATATATATATATATATATATATATATATATATATATATATATATATATATATATATATATATATATATATATATATATATATATATATATATATATATATATATATATATATGACAATGTCAGACCACGGAGGAAAAATGAAACAGGAAAATTCCTGTTTCATTTTTCCTCCGTGGTCTGACATTGTCACATTTTTAATCACGTGTTTATTTTCGTGATATACACACTGTGATAGTAACGCGTTGGTGTTCGGCTGTTCAAAAGCTAGGGGTATGGCCTCGTCACATATAGAAACAAAAAATAGAAAATCTGGAACTTCGTCTGTGGTAAGGTAATGAGAAGACACACAAAACACAAGTAAATTTAACAATGAAATTTTAATTACGTTAGAAAAGCAAAATATGAATAAAATGGACATACAAATTCGTATAATAAAATCAATCAATCAAAATAGTAAGAATAATCAAATGACAAAATGAAAAGTTACGTTAAGACAAGTGAGTAATAACAAGTGAGCAATATACAATCAAATAAGAGGTGCAGGAATATTGGCTTTAAGCTATCACCTCTCTTAGTACACGTAAGCCACGGCTTAGTCTAACAACGAGACGTGTTAACCTGATGAAAGCACTGGATATTCTGAGGACTGAGGTCGTGGTGGCCCCAGACATCAAGTAGTGTGGTGGGTGGAGTGCAGTTGCAGCTGGACCTGCAGCCAATCAGCGATGAGCAGGTGACAAGACAGGTAGTTTGGTGGTTCGAGGTGGAGCAGGTGTTCCTGGCTGCATACATTTTGCGCTTCTGGCAAAACTTGGTGTTGTTGTCGTTGTTGGATATTTCTTCCATATTAGTTGTATAGGGATTTATGTATCGACGTATTTTGGAAGGAAGAGCAGGCTCAATCTCTTGAAGGAGATTATCGTCACAACACACACACACACACATATATATATATATATATATATATATATATATATATATATATATATATATATATATATATATATATATATATATATATATATATATATATATATATATATATATATATGCGAACAAGCCTGAATGGTCCCCAGGACTATATGCAACTGAAAACTCACACCTCAGAAGTGACTCGAACCCATACTGCCAGGAGCAACGCAACTGGTATGTACAGGGACGCCTTAATCCGCTTGACCATCACGACCGGACAAAAGGAAGTGATAGCCGAAGCTATTTGAACCACTTCCCCGCCGGCACTTGGATGGTAATCTTGGGCATAGCATAGCATCCGAGTGCCGGCGGGGAAGTGGTTCAAATAGCTTCGGCTATCACTTCCTTTTGTCCGGTCGTGATGGTCAAGCGGATTAAGGCATCCCTGTACATACCAGTTGCGTTGCTCCTGGCAGTATGGGTTCGAGTCACTTCTGGGGTGTGAGTTTTCAGTTGCATATAGTCCTGGGGACCATTCAGGCTTGTTCGCATTTGTGTTCCTCACGTGTGCCCCCAAAGAATGAGGTGATTTGATGAAATGCTATGCCCAAGATTACCATCCGAGTGCCGGCGGGGAAGTGGTTCAAATAGCTTCGGCAATCACTTCCTTTTGTCCGGTCGTGATGGTTAAGCGGATTAAGGCGTCCCTGTACATACCAGTTGCGTTGCTCCTGGCAGTATGGGTTCGAGTCACTTCTGGGGTGTGAGTTTTCAGTTATATATATATATATATATATATATATATATATATATATATATATATATATATATATATATATATATATATATATATATATACACATATATATATATATACACACACACACAGCATCAATGGAAAACACAGCCTGGCCAAATATCAATAAATGTCTAGGGAAGTGAAAGGCTAACAAAAAATATTCCAGTTTACTGGGCATTAACATAAATGAACATAACAAAATAAAAATACAATCTATAAACTCACACTCAATGATTTATCCAGCTTCTCAAAGCTGGGCATGATCATCAACAGGTCTCAAAACTGCATACAATCAGCACTAGCTGACACCAGGCTCTATCGTGGCGCAGTGGGACACTAGCGCCTATTATGCTGCTAATACCAATACAGGGTGGTGGTGGTGTCACAACCATTAACAAATGAGGTATGAGGAATCAATATCATATACACCACAATGGCATCACTTAAGATCCTCAGGTACCCACCTCACTAAGTTATATAACAGCACCTATCACCTGGTATAAAGGATACACAATGGTAGAATTGATCCATGGTATACATTACAGCAACATGACAAATATCCTAGCAGTCAAATGACACAAATAAGGTCACAAGACCCGGACCGTAGCGGCAACACATGTGCTCGACTGAGAACTCTTGTTGGCAAAGGATTTTTCAGTAACAAAATACTCGTAGTTTTTATATTGCCTTTATACGATCTGTTCTTAATTATTATGCCTTGCATCTTCATAATTTTTCTCCTAAACAATTACAAGGCCTAGATGTAGTACAGAATGATGCCATGCGCATCATCCTGGGTTGTCCTAGAACTGTCAGAATTGTTAATATGAGAAAGGAACTAAACTTCCCTTCAATTTACGAAATAGTAGTTCTACTTAATACTATGTTTTGCGCCAAAACTTTGAAAAATAATGGTCCCCCCAGCTCTATTCAAATTAAATTGAGATCCATTCTAAACAATTCTGACTGTTCCCTCAATCTGCCGCAAAACGCTCCCTACAGTGTGTGGCTCAGTTGTTGTGCCTATAATCTTCAGAAACTGAATGTGTCTTTTAACCCTGATAAAACTGTTCACTATATTCCCCCTTGGAAAGATGTGGAGGTCTCTCGGCATTATACCCCCATCAGTGTAAAACAAATGTATAACACTGACATTTTGAGATGTATAACATTAGAAGCTATTGACAGCCATCTTCAAATTCTCAAACCCACTGAATCCTATGCCTTTACCAATGGCTCTGCGCAGTTAGGCACTGGTAGAACAGGTTGTGCATGTGCAGTGTATAAGGGGAATGAAATGATCATGACTAGTACATAGAGATTGAACAACTGGGCAAGCACGACACAGACCGAGCTACTGGGCATTTATCTAGCCACTGAATACCTTAAGCTCAATGGTGGTGGAGTTATTTTCTGTGACTCTAAAAGTGCTCTGCAGTCCTTAAATAACCCATCACAATGTATGTCGGAAGTAGCTTGTAATAATAAATGGAATGTAATTTTTGCCAATGATAATAACTCTTGTATAAAATTTGTGTGGATCCCATCCCATGTTGGAGTTGGAAAATATGACTTTGTAGATCGATTGGCCTATGAGGCTTGCAGGAAAGAAAACATTGATTATGACTTTAGACTAACTAATGCAATTATTAGAAACATACAAATTAAAGAAATTAATTCAGATTTAGAAGAACTAAGAAATGCCCAGAGACCTGAAAGCTGCAGTATTAAAAGTTATGACAAGTTTTGTAATAATAGGTATTTGTATGGTTGTATGGTCAGCACAGTAATCAAACCAGGCAGTGTGATGTAGTCATTGCGCGAATTCGCCTTGGCTATAGACACATCTGGCAGGTTAGTGAGGCTGAGCCACTACCAGAATACTCAGATTGTAAATTCTGTGATAAACCTTTAATGCATTCACTAGAACACTATGTTGTTGAATGTGAAACCGTAAAGGACTTCATGCCTTCTGGCCTCTTGTACCACCAACTGTGTAACTATTTTATTGACTCAGGTGTTCTGGACGACAGCCTAACAATTTATCCAAAATTTGCTTGTCCATTTTAAAGAATGAAGAACAATTTTATTTATATTACTTCTAAGCTGCATCACTTATGAACCATCCCTGCTCTTGTGTGGCAGTGCACAATAGAAAGTTGTTTTTACATATCCATACATTAAAACATTGATTGTAACCATGATATATATGTGCTTCAGCCTACAGTTTAGACCTATTGTCTTATGTATGACCCTCTGTCCTGCGTGACAGTGAATACCAGCATTATCCTCACTTTAATAAGACTCAAAATCCTCAGATTAGGCAAAATTGTAATTATTTTTGTCAATAAAGATGTTAATAATAATAATCGACTGAGAAAATCAGAGAGTGACCGCCCAGAGCCATGCTGGCCGGGAGCGACACTGTATCCACCTCTATGAGTCAGCTGACTCCTCTCTTTCAAATCTCTCAAGCTCATATACAGACATATCTCGATCAAGAACTTCTAATTCATATATCAACAAAACAAAGACGATAATACACAACCTTACATAATAATACATATCAATAATTCAGTACATTAAAGATTACATCATGATATAAAAATATGTGAACAAAGAATTCATATTGGCAAGACATGGTAACACTGGCGGGAGAGGGGAGGAGGGGTTAAGGGAGGATTTCAAGACGTCTGCCCACCAGCCATTATGCATAAGCATACATGAATACAATATAAAGTATAAATATATACAAAATGTGTATCAAAACCATGTCTATGTGGTATACATCTCACAGTGCCAAAATCTAATTTAATGTTAGAGGACAATGTAATGAACAATAATGAAAGGGAAATTACACAGTATACATGACAGTAATACATCCGAGACCTAAATTTATACATTCTCCATCATAGTTCACATAATATTTCCTATACAGCATTATGTAGCATTCCATAATATAAGCATATATGGATGTTTTTCAAGCTACATGACATTAGGCTACTGCTATTCACTAGACTTCTAATATATGTCACAAATACATGGCAAGGACTTATGGTACAGATATATAATATACATAGATATATGTGGAATACATTGGCAATACACATTTAATACTAGTGTGTTGTCGAAAAAAGAATAACTACATAAATTAATATTCATGACACTAGGCTAATCAGCCAAGATATCACTATACAGTTTGAGCACATCATACACCAGCTACAGTATGATCATACTGGTGTATGTGTGGTCATAACACCGCCTCACACCCATATGGTAATATCACAATACACCATGGACCAGTATGGTAATATCACACCATGGACCAGTATGGTAATATCACAACACACCATGGACCAGTATGGTAATATCACACCATGGACCAGTATGGTAATATCCCAATACACCATGGACCAGTATGGTAATATCACAACACGCCATGGACCAGTATGGTAATATCACACCATGGACCAGTATGGTAATATCACAACACACCATGGACCAGTATGGTAATATCACAACACACCATGGACCAGTATGGTAATATCACAACACGCCATGGACCAGTATGGTAATATCACACCATGGACCAGTATGGTAATATCACAACACACCATGGACCAGTATGGTAATATCACAACACACCATGGACCAGTATGGTAATATCACAACACACCATGGACCAGTATGGTAATATCACACCATGGACCAGTATGGTAATATCACAACACACCATGGACCAGTATGGTAATATCCCAATACACCATGGACCAGTATGGTAATATCACAACACACCATGGACCAGTATGGTAATATCACAACACACCATGGACCAGTATGGTAATATCACAACACGCCATGGACCTGTATGGTAATATCACACCATGGACCAGTATGGTAATATCCCAATACACCATGGACCAGTATGGTAATATCACAACACACCATGGTCCAGTATGGTAATATCACAACACACCATGGACCAGTATGGTAATATCCCAATACACCATGGACCAGTATGGTAATATCACAACACACCATGGTCCAGTATGGTAATATCACAACACACCATGGACCAGTATGGTAATATCACAACACACCATGGTCCAGTATGGCAATATCACAACACACCATGGACCAGTATGGTAATATCACAACACACCATGGTCCAGTATGGCAATATCACAACACACCATGGACCAGTATGGTAATATCACAACACACCATGGTCCAGTATGGTAATATCACAACACACCATGGTCCAGTATGGTAATATCACAACACACCATGGACCAGTATGGTAATATCACAACACACCATGGTCCAGTATGGTAATATCACAACACACCATGGACCAGTATGGTAATATCACAACACACCATGGTCCAGTATGGTAATATCCCAATACACCATGGACCAGTATGGTAATATCACAACACACCATGGTCCAGTATGGTAATATCACAACACACCATGGATCAGTATGGTAATATCCCAATACACCATGGACCAGTATGGTAATATCACAACACACCATGGTCCAGTATGGTAATATCACAACACACCATGGTCCAGTATGGTAATATCACAACACACCATGGACCAGTATGGTAATATCACAACACACCATGGTCCAGTATGGTAATATCACAACACACCATGGACCAGTATGGTAATATCACAACACACCATGGTCCAGTATGGTAATATCCCAATACACCATGGACCAGTATGGTAATATCACAACACACCATGGTCCAGTATGGTAATATCACAACACACCATGGACCAGTATGGTAATATCCCAATACACCATGGACCAGTATGGTAATATCACAACACACCATGGTCCAGTATGGTAATATCACAACACACCATGGACCAGTATGGTAATATCACAACACACCATGGTCCAGTATGGTAATATCACAACACACCATGGACCAGTATGGTAATATCACAACACACCATGGACCAGTATGGTAATATCACAACACACCATGGACCAGTATGGTAATATCACAACACACCATGGACCAGTATGGTAATATCACAACACACCATGGTCCAGTATGGCAATATCACAACACACCATGGACCAGTATGGTAATATCACAACACACCATGGTCCAGTATGGCAATATCACAACACACCATGGACCAGTATGGTAATATCACAACACACCATGGTCCAGTATGGTAATATCACAACACACCATGGACCAGTATGGTAATATCCCAATACACCATGGACCAGTATGGTAATATCACAACACACCATGGACCAGTATGGCAATATCACAACACACCATGGACCAGTATGGTAATATCACAACACACCATGGACCAGTATGGTAATATCACAACACACCATGGTCCAGTATGGTAATATCACAACACACCATGGACCAGTATGGTAATATCACAACACACCATGGTCCAGTATGGTAATATCACAACACACCATGGTCCAGTATGGTAATACCAAAACACACCCGAGTGATAGTGAAATAGCAGTGATAGTGAAGTGATGGTAGTATAGCAGTGATACTGAGGTGATGGTGATATGACAGTGATGGTGAGGTAGTGGTGCTGTAGCAGTGAAAGTGATATAACAGTGAATGTAAGGAGGAAATCTATCACTGTGAGGTGATAATGCGGTGAAAGTGAAATGATGTTGGTGTAGCAGTGATAGTGTTATGTGATAGTGAGCTGTTGGTGATATAACAGTGACAACAGCTGTCATATAGTGACACCAACAATTTGTTACTCAACATGGTCAGTATATGACCCCAAGCGTGGGGCCTGAGGTGATGGTGATATATAGAGGTGATAGTGAAGCTATAGTGATACAGCAATGATAGGTTACAGTATTGAGAAGATATAGCATTGATGGTGATACAGCCGTGATTGTCAGGTATATGATACCAAAGTATAAATACCAAAGATAGTGAAGTTATGATGATAGAGTGATAAAGGTGTGTGCTTAAATTACATTGGCATCAAAACACGCAGTCCATGGTGATGCAGGAGTGATAGTGATGATGGTGGTACAGTGAACTAGAGTGGTAGCACAACACCACAGTAGTGATGGTGATGGTACAGTGAACTAGAGTGGCAGCACAACACCACAGTAGTGATAGTGGTGGTACAGTGAACTAGAGTGGCAGCACAACACCACAGTAGTGATGGTACAGTGAACTAGAGTGGTAGCACAACACCACAGTAGTGATGGTGATGGTACAGTGAACTAGAGTGGCAGCACAACACCACAGTAGTGATGGTGGTGGTACAGTGAACTGTAGTGGCAGCACAACACCACAGTAGTGATGGTGATGGTACAGTGAACTAGAGTGGCAGCACAACACCACAGTAGTGATGGTGGTGGTACAGTGAACTAGAGTGGCAGCACAACACCACAGTAGTGATGGTGGTGGTACAGTGAACTAGAGTGGCAGCACAACACCACAGTAGTGATGGTGATGGTACAGTGAACTAGAGTGGCAGCACAACACCACAGTAGTGATGGTACAGTGAACTAGAGTGGCAGCACAACACCACAGTAGTGATGGTGGTGGTACAGTGAACTAGAGTGGCAGCACAACACCACAGTAGTGATGGTGGTGGTACAGTGAACTAGAGTGGCAGCACAACACCACAGTAGTGATGGTACAGTGAACTAGAGTGGCAGCACAACACCACAGTAGTGATGGTACAGTGAACTAGAGTGGCAGCACAACACCACAGTGATGATGGTGGTGGTACAGTGAACTAGAGTGGCAGCACAACACCACAGTCCACCACAGTCACCTCCCTAATGTCCCTGTGGTTGACTGCTGCCCTCACCACATCCAGGCCGCTCACCACATCACCGAAGACATTTAACCACTGGACACCATCCTGGCGGTCCCTGGTGGTGATGACGAACTGGGCACTCATGGGACCCCCCGGCCCCCACAAGGACAACACAGCTCCTGCCCGGCCTGACTCCCGGTACTGCCCCTGGAGGTCAGGCAGCAGTGGGGCTCCTCCCTTACCATCATTACTCTCGTAGTCTCCGCCCTCCACCCGCTCCCACGGCTCACCCTTGTACCACACCTGTAACAGTTTAGTGTTGCGGTAGGTGTGGCCCCGCTGGCCCGTACACAACAACACAAACTGTCTGGCCAGCGGAGTGTCAGGGGTCAGCCGGATGGTGACCCGCCCTCTTGTTGACCCCGCCCACCCGAGGTCAAGGAACGCCAGGGTGCAGGAGGGCTCCAGCACGCCCACAACCTCACTCTCCTGCAGAAAATGAAATAAATCATGCTGATAACTGTACAACAAAATGTTATCATATTAGTTATCATAACTCAGTAAATCAGTAATGTCAGTAAGACTAGTGGGTGTAATAAAGTAACCTGGAGGGTGTGAGCGTCGGCGGGCGTGGGCTGACGCAGGAGTGAGTGGAGGAACAGCTGTCCGTCTTGTAGAGTTATCCTGGCGGAGCGGCGGCCATCTTGGTCTTCCTGGACGGCCAACACCCGGCCAGCCTCCACCAGCCTCTTGACGGGCTCCCTCATCCTGCGGAGGTCCTCAACCTGTAGACAGTGTCAACCCCATTATCACCTGTGGTCAGTGTCAGCCCCATTATCACCTGTGGTCAGTGTCAGCCCCATTATCCCCTGTGGTCAGTGTCAGCCCCATTATCACCTGTGGACAGTGTCAGCCCCATTATCACCCGTGGTCAATGTCAGCCCCATTATCACCTGTGGTCAGTGTCAGCCCCATTATCACCTGTGGTCGGTGTCAGCCCCATTATTACCTGTGGTCAGTGTCAGGCCCACTATCACCTGTGGTCAATGTCAGCCCCATTATCACCTGTGGTCAGTGTCAGCCCCATTATCACCTGTGGTCGGTGTCAGCCCCATTATCACCTGTGGTCAGTGTCAAGCCCACTATAACCTGTGGTCAATGCCAGCCCCATTATCACCTGTGGTCAGTGTCAGCACCATTATCACCTGTGGACAGTGTCAGCCTATTATCACCTTTAGTCCGTGAGACTGTGGACAGTGTCAGCCCCATTATCAGTCAACCACACCTACCACATTCACCACAATCAGCACATTACACTACACATAAACTGAAGCCAGTCAAGGAAAGCACCTACTGGAAGGGGGTTGGTGCTGGACCTGTAGCTCCAGCCCCCCCCCCTCTACTGGCAGAGGGTTGGTGCTGGACCTGTAGCACCAGCCCCCCTCTACTGGCAGAGGGTTCGTGCTGGACCTGTAGCACCAGCCCCCCTCTACTGGCAGAGGGTTGGTGCTGGACCTGTAGCTCCAGCCCCCCTCTACTGACAGGGGGTTGGTGCTGGACCTGTAGCTCCAGCCCCCCTCTACTGGCAGGGGGTTGGTGCTGGACCTGGAGCTTCAGTCCCCCTCTACTGGCAGGGGGTTGGTACTGGACAGTAGCTCCAGCCCCCCTCTACTGGCAGAGGGTTGGTGCTGGACCTGTAGCTCCAGCCCCCCTCTACTGGCAGGGGGTTGGTGCTGGACCTGTAGCTCCAGCCCCCCTCTACTGGCAGGGGGTTGGTGCTGGACCTGTAGCTCCAGCTCCCCTATACTGGCAGGGGGATGGTTCTGGACCTGTAGCTCAAGCCCCCCCTCTACTGGCAGGGGGGGTTGGTGCTGGACCTGTAGCTCCAGAACCCCTCTACTGGCAGGGGGTTGATGTTGGACCTGTAGCTCCAGCCCCTTCCCCCCCTCTACTGGCAGGGGGTTGGTGCTGTACCTGAAGCTCCAGCCCCCCTCTATTTGCAGGGGGTTGGTGCTGGACCTGTAGCTCCAGCCCCCCTCTACTGGCAGGGTGTTGGTGCTGGACGTGTAGCTCCAGCCCCCCTCTACTAGCAGGGGGTTGGTGCTGGACCTGTAGCTCCAGCCCCCCTCTACTGGCAGGGGGTTGGTGCTGGACCTGGAGCTTCAGTCCCCCTCTACTAGCAAGTGGCTGGTGCTGGACCTGTAGCTCCAGCCCCCCCTCTACTGGCAGAGGATTGGTGCTGGACTTGTAGCTCCAGCCCCCCTCTACTGGCAGGAGGTTGGTGCTGGACCTGTAGCTTCAGCCCCCCTCTACTGGCAGGGGGGGTTGGTGCTGGACCTGTAGCTCCAGCCCCCCCTCTACTGGCAGAGGGTTGGTGCTGGACCTTTAGCTCCAGCCCCCCTCTACTGGCAGGGGGTTGGTGCTGGACCTGTAGCTCCAGCCCCCCTCTACTGGCAGAGGGTTGGTGCTGGACCTGTAGCTCCAGCCCCCCTCTACTGGCAGGGGGTTGGTGCTGGACCTGGAGCTTCAGTCCCCCTCTACTGGCAGGGGGTTGGTGCTGGTCCTATAGCTCTAGCCCCCCTCTACTGGCAGGGGGTTGGGGCTGGACCTGTAGCTCCAGCCTCCCCCTCCCCCCTCTACTGGCAGGGGGTTGGTTCAAAACTTGTTGCTAAAGCCCCCATCAACTGGTAGGGGAGGGGGGGGGGGTTGATGCTGGACCTGTACCTCCAGCCCCCCTCTTCTGGCTGGGGGTTGGTGCTGAACCAGTAGCTCCAGCCCCCTCAACTGGCAGGGGGTTGATGCTGGACTTGTAGCTCCAGCCTCCCCCCTCTCTACTGGCAGGGGGTTGGTACAGGACTTGTTGCTCCAGCCCTCCTCTACTGGCATAGGGTTGGTGCTGGACCTGTAGCTCCAGCCCCCCTCTACTGGCAGGAGGTTGGAGCTGGACCTGTAGCTCCAGCCCCCCTCTACTGGCAGGGGGTTGGTGCTGGACTTGTAGCTCCAGCCCCTCTCTACTAACAGGGGGCTGGTGCTAGACCTGTAGCTCCAGCCCTCCTCTACCGGAATGGGGTTGATGCTGGACCTGTAGCTCCAGCCCTCCTCTACTGGCAGGAGGTTGGTGCTGGACCTGTAGCTCCAGCCCCCCTCTACTGGCAGGGGGTTGGTGCTGGACCTGTAGCTCTAGCCCCCCTCTACTGGCATAGGGTTGGTGCTGGACCTGTAGCTCCAGCCCCCTTCAACTGGCAGGGGGTTGGTGCTAGACCTGTAGCACCAGCCCTCCTCTGCTGGCAGGAGGTTGGTGCTGGACCTGTAGCTCCAGCCCTCCTCGACTGGCAGGGGGTTGGTGCTGGACCTGTAGCTCCAGCCCCCCTCTACTGGCAGGGGGGTTGGTGCTGGACCTGTAGCTCCAGCCCCCCTCTACTGGCAGGGGGTTGGTGCTAGACCTGTAGCTCCAGCCCCCTCTACTGGCATGGGGTTGGTGCTGGACCTGTAGCTCCAGCCCCCCCTCTACTAGCTGGAGGATGGTGCTGGACTTATAGCTCCAGCCCCTCTCTACTAACAGGGGGCTGGTGCTAGACCTGTAGCTCCAGTCCCCTTCTACTGGCAGGGGGTCGGTGCTGGACATGGAGCTTCAGCCCCCCTCTACTGGCAGGAGGTTGGTGCTGGACCTGTAGCTCCTGCACCCTCTAATGGCATGGGGTTGGTGCTGGACTTGTAGGTCCAGCCCCCTCTCTACTGGCAGAGGGTTGGTGCTATACCTGTAGCTCCACCCCCTTCTACTGGCAGGGGGTTGGTGCTGGACCTGTAGCTCCAGCCCAACTCTACTGGCAGAGGGTTGGTGCTAGACCTGTAGCTCCACCTCCCTCTACTGGCAGGGGGTTGATACTGCACATGTAGCTCCAGCCCACCTCTACTGGCAGGGGGTTGGTGCTGGACCTGTAGCTCTAGCCCCTCTCTACTGGCAGGGGGTTGACTCTGGATCTGTAGCTCCAGCCCCCCTCTACAGGCAGGGGGTTGGTACTGGACGGGAAGCTCCAGCCCCCCTCTACTGGCATGGGGTTGGTGCTGAACCTGTAGCTCCAACCCCCCTATAATGGCATGGAGTTGGTGCTGGACCTGTAGCTCCAGCCCCCCTCTACTGGCAGGGGGTTCGTGCTGAACCTGTAGCCCCAGCTCCCCTATACTGACAGGTGGTTGGTGCTGAACCTGTAGCTCCAGCCCCCCCCCCCTCCACTGGCATGGGGTTGGTGCTGGACTTGTAGCTCCAGCCCCTCTACTGGCAGGAGGTTGGTGCTGGACCTGTAGCTCCAGCCACCCCTCTACTGGCAGGGGGTTGGTGCTGGACCTGTAGCTCTAGCCAACCCTCTACTGGCAGGGGGTTGGTGCTGGACCTGTAGATCCAGCCACCCTCTACGGGCAGTGGGTTGGTGCTGGACCTGTAGCTCCAGCCCCCCTCTACTGGCAGAGGGTTGGTGCTGGATCTGTAGATCCAACCCCCTCTACTGGCAGGGGGTTGGTGCTGGACCTGTATATCCAACCCCCTCTACTGGCAGGGGGTTGGTGCTGGACCTGTATCTTCAGCCCTCCTCTACTGGCAGAGGGTTGGTGCTGGACCTGTAGATCCAACCCCCTCTACTGGCAGGGGGTTGGTACTGGACCTGTATCTTCAGCCCCCCCTCTACTGGCAGGGGGTTGGTGCTGGACCTGTAGCTCCAGCCCACCACTACTGGCAGGAGGTTGGTGCTGGACCTGTAGCTCCAGCCCCCCTCTACTGGCAGTGGGTTGGTGCTAGACCTGTAGCTCCAGCCCCCCTCTACTGGCAGAGGGTTGGTGCTGGACCTGTAGCTCCAGCCCCTCCTCTACTGGCAGTGGGTTGATGCTGGACCTGTAGCTTCAGCCCCCTCTACTGGCAGGGGTTGGTGCTGGAACTGTAGCTCCAACCCCCTCTACTGGCAGGAGGCTGGTGCTGGACCTGTAGCTCCAGCCCTACTCTACTGGCAGAGGGTTGGTGCTGTACCTGTAGCTTCAGCCCCCTTCTATTGGCAGGGGGTTGGCGCTGGACCTGTAGCTCCAGCCCCCCTCTACTGGCAGGAAGTTGGTGCTGGACCTGTACCTCCAGCCTCCTTCTACTGGCAGTGGGTTGGTGCTGGATCTGTAGCTCCAGCCCTCTTCTACTGGCATGGGGTTGGTGCTGGACCTGTAGCTCCAGCCCCCCCTCTACTGGCTGGGGGATGGTGCTGGACTTGTAGCTCCAGCCCCCCTTTACTAGCAGGGGGTTGGTGCTAGACCTGTAGCGCCAGTCCATTTTTACTGGCAGGGGGTCAATGCTGGACTTGTAGCTCCAGCCCCCCTCTACTGGCAGGAGGTTGGTGCTGGACCTGTAGCTCCAGCACCCTCTAATGGCAGGGGGTTGGTGCTGGACCTGTAGTCCCAGCCCCCTACTACTGGCAGAGGGTTGGTGCTGGACTTGTAGGTCCAGCCCCCTCTCTACTGGCAAAGGGTTGGTGCTGGACCTGTAGCTCCAGCCACCCCTCTACTGGCAGGGGCTTTGTGCTGGACCTGTAGCTCTAGCAACCCCTCTACTGGCAGGGGGTTGGTGCTGGAACTGTAGCTCCAGCCACCCTCTACTGGCAGGGGTTGGTGCTGGACCTGTAGTTCCAACCCCCTCTACTGGCAGGGAGTTGGTACTGGACCTGTATCTCCAGCCCTCCTCTGCTGGCAGAGGGATGGTGCTGGACCTGTAGCTCCAGCCCCCCTCTACTGGCAGAGGGTTGGTGCTGGACCTGTAGCTCCAGCCCCTCCTCTACTGGCAGTGGGTTGGTGCTGGACCTGTAGCTCCAGCCCCACCCCTCTACTGGCACGGGAGTTGGTGCTGGACCTGTACCTCCAGCTCCCCCCTCTACTAGCAGGGGGTTGGTGCTTGACCAGTAGCTCCAGCCCCCTCTAATGGCAGGGGGTTGGTGCTGAACCTGTAGCTCCAGCCCCCTCTCTACTGGCAGGGGATTGATGCAGGGCCGGTAGCTTCAGCCCCCCCCCCCTCTACTGGCATGGGGTTGGTGCTGGACCTGTAGCTTCAACCCCCTCTACTGGCAGGGATTGGTACTGGAACTGTAGATCCAACCCCCTCTACTGGCAGGGGGTTGGTGCTGGACCTGTAGCTCCAGCCCTACTCTACTGGCAGAGGGTTGGTGCTAGACCTGTAGCTCCAGCCCCCCTATACTGGCAGTGGGTTGGTGCTGGACCTGTAGCTCCAGCCCCCCTTTACTGGCAGAGGGTTGGTGCTGGACCTGTAGCTCCAGCCCCCCTTTACTGGCAGGGGGTTGGTGCTGGACCTGTAGCTCCAACCCAACTCTACTTGCAGAGGGTAGGTGCTAGACCTGTAGCTCCACCCCCCTCTACTGGCATGGGGTTGGTACTGGACATGTAGCTCCAGCCCCCCTCTACTGGCAAGGGGTTGGTGAAGGACCTGTAGCTCTAGCCCCCCCTCTACTGGCAGGGGGTTGACTCTGGATCTGTAGCTCCAGCCCCCCTAAGCCCCCCTCTACTGGCAGGGGGTTCGTGCTGAACCTGTAGCTCCAGGTCCCCTATACTGGCAGGTGGTTGGTGCTGGACCTGTACCTCCAGCCCCCCCTCTACTGGCAGGGGGTTGATGCTGGACCGGTAGCTTAAGCCCCCCCTCTACTATCATGGGGTTGGTGCTGAACCTGTAGCTCCAGCCCCCCCCCCTCCACTGGCATGGGGTTGGTGCTGGACCTGTAGCTCCAGCCCCCCTCTACTGACAGAGCGTTGGTGCTGGACCTGTAGCTCCAGCCCCTCTCTACTGGCAGGGGGTTGGTGCTGGACCTGAAGCTCCAGCCCCCTCTACTGGCAGAGGGTTGGTGCTGAACCTGTAGCTCAAGCTCCCCTATACTGGCAGGTGGTTGGTGCTGGACCTGTAGCTCCAGCCCCCCCTCAACTGGCAGGGGGTTGATGCTGGACCGGTAGCTTAAGCCCCCCCTCTACTATCATGGGGTTGGTGCTGAACCTGTAGCTCCAGCCCCCCCCCCCCTCCCCTGGCATGGGGTTGGTGCTGGACCTGTAGCTCCAGCCCCTCTACTGGCATTGGGTTGGTGCTGGACCTATAGCTCCAGCCCCTCTACTGGCAGGGGGTTTGTGCTGGACCTGTAGCTCTAGCAACCCCTCTACTGGCAGGGGGTTGGTGCTGGAACTGTAGCTCCAGTCACCCTCTACTGGCAGTGGGTTGGTGCTGGACCTGTAGCTTAAGCCCCCCTCTACTGGCAGGGGTTGGTGCTGGACCTGTAGTTCCAACCCCCTCTACTGGCAGGGGGTTGGTTCTGGACCTGTATCTCCAGCCCTCCTCTACTGGCAGAGGGTTGGTGCTGGACCTGTAGCTCCAGCCCCTCCTCTACTGGCAGTGGGTTGGTGCTGGACCTGTAGCTCCAGCCCCCCCCCCTCTACTGGCACGGGAGTTGGTGCTGGACTTGTACCTCCAGCTCCCCCCTCTACTAGCAGGGGGTTGGTGCTGGACCAATAGCTCCAGCCCCCTCTAATGCCAGGGGGTTGGTGCTGCACCTGAAGCTTCAGCCCCCTCTACTGGCAGGGGGTTGGTGCTAAACCAGAAGCTCCAGCACCCCTCTACAGGCAGGGGGTTGGTGCTGAACCTGTAGCTCCAGCTCCCCTCTACTGGCAGGTGGTTGGTGCTGGACGTGTAGCTCCAGCCCCCCTCTACTAGCAGGGGGTTGGTGCAGGACCTGTAGCTCCAGCCCCCCTCTATTGGCCGAGGGTAGGTGCTGGACCTGTAGCTTTAGCCCCCCTCTACTGACAGAGAGTTGGTGCTGGACCTGTAGCTCCAGCCCCCCATCTACTGGCAGGGGGTTGGTGCTGGACCTGTAGCTCCAGCCCCCCTCTACTGACAGAGCGTTGGTGCTGGACCTGTAGCTCCAGCCCCTCTCTACTGGCAGGGGGTTGGTGCTGGACCTGAAGCTCCAGCCCCCTCTACTGGCAGAGGGTTGGTGCTGAACCTGTAGCTCCAGCTCCCCTATACTGGCAGGTGGTTGGTGCTGGACCTGTAGCTCCAGCCCCCCCTCAACTGGCAGGGGGTTGATGCTGGACCGGTAGCTTAAGCCCCCCCTCTACTATCATGGGGTTGGTGCTGAACCTGTAGCTCCAGCCCCCCCCCTCCACTGGCATGGGGTTGGTGCTGGACCTAAAGCTCCAGCCCACTCTACTGGCAGAGGGTTGGTGCTGGACCTGTAGCTCCAGCTCCCCTCTGCTGGCAGTGGGTTGGTGCTGGACCTGTAGCTTCAGCCCCCTCTACTGGCAGGGGTTGGTGCTGGAACTGTAGGTCCAACCCCCTCTACTGGCAGGGGGTTGGTGCTGGACCTGTAGCTCCAGCCCTACTCTACTGGCAGAGGGTTGGTGCTGGACCTGTAGCTCCAGCCGCCTTCTACTGGCAGGAAGTTGGTGCTGGACCTGTAGCTACAGCCCCCCTCTACTGGCAGAGGGTTGGTGCTGGACCTGTAGCTCCAGCCTCTCTCTACTGGCAGTGGGTTGGTGCTGGACCTGTAGCTCCAGCCCCCCCTCTACTTGCAGAGGGTTGGTGCTGGACCTGTAGCTCCAGCCCCCCACTACTGACAGAGGGTTGGTGCTGGACCTGTAGCTCCAGCTCCCCTCTACTGGCAGGGGGTTGGTGCTGGACCTGTAGCTCCATCCCCCCCCTCTACTGGCAGAGGGGATAGTGCTGGACCTGAAGCTCCAGCCCCCCCTCTACTGGCAGAGGGTTGGTGCTGGACCTGTAGCTCCAGCTCCCTTCTACTGGCAGTGGGTTGGTGCTGGACCTGTAGCTCCAACCCCCTGTACTGGCAGGGGGTTGGTGCTGGACCTGTAGCTCCAGCCCTACTCTACTGGCAGGGGGTTGGTGCTGGACCTGTAGCTCCAGCCCCCCTCTACTGGCAGGAGGTTGGGCTGGACCTGTAGCTCCAGCCCCCCTCTACTGGCAGGGGGTTGGTGCTGGACCTGTAGCTCCAGCCCCCTTCTACTGGCAGGGGGTTGGTGCTGGACCTGTAGCTCCAGCCCTCCTCTACTGGCAGGGGGTTGGTGCTGGACCTGTAGCTCCAGCCCCCCTCTACTGACTGAGGGTTGGTGCTGGACCTGAAGCTCCAGCCCCCCTCTACTGGCAGGGGGTTGGTCCTGGACCTGTAGTTCTTGCCCCCCTCTACTGACTGAGGGTTGGTGCTGGACCTGAAGCTCCAGCCCCCCTCTACTGGCAGGGGGTTGGTGCTGGACCTGTAGCTCCAGCCCCCCTCTACTGACTGAGGGTTGGTGCTGGACCTGAAGCTCCAGCCCCCCTCTACTGGCAGTGGGTTAATTCCGGACCTGTAGCTCCAGCCCCCCTCTACTGGCAGGGGGTTGGTGCTGGACCTGTACCTTCAGCTCCCCTATACTGGCAGGGGGATGGTTCTGGACCTGTAGCTCCAACCCCCCTCTACTGGCAGGGGGGTTGGTGCTGGACTTGAATCTCCAGCCCCCCCTCTAATTGCAGGTGGTTGGTGCTGGACCTGTAGCTCCAGAACCCCTCTACTGGCAGGGGGTTGATGTTGGACCTGTAGCTCCAGCCCCTCCCCCCCTCTACTGGCAGGAGGTTGGTGCTGGCCCTGAAGCTCCAGCCCCCCTCTATTGGCAGGGGGTTGGTGCTGGACCTGTAGCTCCAGCCCCCCTATACTGGCAGGGGGTTGGTGCTGGACGTGTAGCTCTAGCCTCCCTCTGCTAGCAGGGGGTTGGTGCTGGACCTGTAGCTCCAGCCCTCCTCTACTGGCAAGGGGTTGGTGCTGGACCTGTAGCTCCAGCCGTTTTCTACTGGCAGGGGGTTGGTGCTGGACCTGTAGCTCCAGCCCCACTTTACTGGCAGGGGTTTGGTGCTGGACCTGTAGCTCCAGCCCACCTCTGCTAGTAGGGGGTTGGTGCTGGACCTGTAGCTCCAGCCCCCCATCTACTGGCAGGGGGTTGGTGCTGGACCTGTAGCTCCAGCCC
Source organism: Procambarus clarkii (assembly GCF_040958095.1). Taxonomy (NCBI): domain Eukaryota; kingdom Metazoa; phylum Arthropoda; class Malacostraca; order Decapoda; family Cambaridae; genus Procambarus; species Procambarus clarkii. The sequence goes on along the minus strand of NW_027189182.1, from coordinate 167,147 downwards.
CCCTCTACTGACAGAGCGTTGGTGCTGGACCTGTAGCTCCAGCCACTCTCTACTGGCAGGGGGTTGGTGCTGGACCTGAAGCTCCAGCCCCCTCTACTGGCAGAGGGTTGGTGCTGGACCTGTAGCTCCAGCTCCCCTCTGCTGGCAGTGGGTTGATGCTGGACCTGTAGCTTCAGCCCCCTCTACTGGCAGGGGTTGGTGCTGGAACTGTAGGTCCAACCCCCTCTACTGGCAGGGGGTTGGTGCTGGACCTGTAGCTCCAGCCCTACTCTACTGGCAGAGGGTTGGTGCTGGACCTGTAGCTCCAGCCCCCTTCTACTGGCAGGAAGTTGGTGCTGGACCTGTAGCTACAGCCCCCCTCTACTGGCAGAGGGATGGTGCTGGACCTGTAGCTCCAGCCTCTCTCTACTGGCAGTGGGTTGGTGCTGGACCTGTAGCTCCAGCCCTACTCTACTGGCAGAGGGTTGGTGCTGGACCTGTAGCTCCAGCCCCCTTCTACTGGCAGGAAGTTGGTGCTGGACCTGTAGCTACAGCCCCCCTCTACTGGCAGAGGGTTGGTGCTGGACCTGTAGCTCCAGCCTCTCTCTACTGGCAGTGGGTTGGTGCTGGACCTGTAGCTCCAGGCCCCCTCTACTGGCAGAGGGTTGGTGCTGGACCTGTAGCTCCAGCCCCCCTCTACTGGCAGGGGGTTGGTGCTGGACCTGTAGCTCCAGCCTCCCCCCCCCTCTACTGGCAGGGGGATAGTGCTGGACCTGAAGCTCCAGCCCCCCTCTACTGGCAGAGGGTTGGTGCTGGACCTGTAGCTCCAACTCCCCTCTACTGGCAGTGGATTGGTGCTGGACCTGTAGCTCCAACCCCCTGTACTGGCAGGGGGTTGGTGCTGGACCTGTAGCTCCAGCCCTACTCTACTGGCAGGGGGTTGGTGCTGGACCTGTAGCTCCAGCCCCCCTCTACTGGCAGGGGGTTGGTGCTGGACCTGTAGCTCCAGCCCCCCTCTACTGGCAGGGGGTTGGTGCTGGACCTGTAGCTCCAGCCCCCTTCTACTGGCAGGGGGTTGGTGCTGGACCTGTAGCTCCAGCCCCCTTCTACTGGCAGGGGGTTGGTGCTGGACCTGTAGCTCCAGCCCCCCTCTACTGGCTAAGGGTTGGTGCTGGACCTGAAGCTCCAGCCCCCCTCTACTGGCAGGGGGTTGGTGCTGGACCTGTAGCTCCAGCCCCCTCCTACTGACTGAGGGTTGGTGCTGGACCTGAAGCTCCAGCCCCCCTCTACTGGCAGTGGGTTATTTCCGGACCTGTAGCTCCAGCCCCCCTCTACTGGCAGAGGGTTGGTGCTGGACCTGTAGCTCCAGCCCCCCCATACTGGCAGAGGGTTGGTGCTGACCTGTAGCTCCAGCCCCCCTCTACTGGCAGGAAGGTTGGTGCTGGACTTGAAGCTCCAGCCCCCCTCTAATTGCAGGTGGTTGGTGCTGGACCTGTAGCTCCAGCCCCTCCCCCCCCCTCTACTGGCAGGAGGTTGGTGCTGGCCCTGAAGCTCCAGCCCCCCTCTATTGGCAGGGGGTTGGTGCTGGACCTGTAGCTCCAGCCCTCCTATACTGGCAGGGGGTTGGTGCTGGCCGTGTAGCTCTAGCCTCCCTCTACTAGCAGGGGATTGGTGCTGGACCTGTAGCTCCAGCTTCCCCTATACTTGCAGGGGGTTGGTGCTGGACCTGTAGCTCCAGCCCTCCTCTACTGGCAAGGGGTTGGTGCTGGACCTGTAGCTCCAGCCGTTTTCTACTGGCAGTGGGTTGGTGCTGGACCTGTAGCTCCAGCCCCACTTTACTGGCAGGGGTTTGGTGCTGGACCTGTAGCTCCAGCCCACCTCTACTAGTAGGGGGTTGGTGCTGGACCTGTAGCTCCAGCCCACCTCTACTAGTAGGGGGTTGGTGCTGGACCTGTAGCTCCAGCCTCCCTCTACTGGCAGGGGATTGGTGCTGGACCTGTAGCTCCAGCCTCCCCCCCTCTACTGGCAGGGGGTGGGTGCTGGACCTGAAGCTCCATCCCTCCCCTCTACTGGCAGGGGGTTGGTGCTGAACCTGTAGCTCCAGCCACCCAGTACTGGCAGGGGCATAGTGCTGGACGTGTAGCTCCAGCCCCCCCTCTACTGGCAGGGGGTTGATGTTGGAGCTGTAGCTCCAGCCCCTCCCCCCCTCTACTGGCAGGAGGTTGGTGCTGGCCCTGAAGCTCCAGCCCCCCTCTATTGGCAGGGGGTTGGTGCTGGACCTGTAGCTCCAGCCCCCCTATACTGGCAGGGGGTTGGTGCTGGACGTGTAGCTCTAGCCTCCCTCTACTAGCAGGGGGTTGGTCCTGGACCTGTAGCTCCAGCTTCCCCTATACTGGCAGGGGGTTGGTGCTGGACCTGTAGCTCCAGCCCTCCTCTACTGGCAAGGGGTTGGTGCTGGACCTGTTGCTCCAGCCGTTTTCTACTGGCAGGGGGTTGGTGCTGGACCTGTAGCTCCAGCCCCACTTTACTGGCAGGGGTTTGGTGCTGGACCTGTAGCTCCAGCCCACCTCTGCTAGTAGGGGGTTGGTGCTGGACCTGTAGCTCCAGCCCCCCATCTACTGGCAGGGGGTTGGTGCTGGACCTGTAGCTCCAGCCCCCCTCTACTGACAGAGCGTTGGTGCTGGACCTGTAGCTCCAGCCCCTCTCTACTGGCAGGGGGTTGGTGCTGGACCTGAAGCTCCAGCCCCCTCTACTGGCAGAGGGTTGGTGCTGGACCTGTAGCTCCAGCTCCCCTCTGCTGGCAGTGGGTTGGTGCTGGACCTGTAGCTTCAGCCCCCTCTACTGGCAGGGGTTGGTGCTGGAACTGTAGGTCCAACCCCCTCTACTGGCAGGGGGATGGTGCTGGACCTGTAGCTCCAGCCCTACTCTACTGGCAGAGGGTTTGGTGCTGGACCTGTAGCTCCAGCCCCCTTCTACTGGCAGGAAGTTGGTTGGTGCTGGACCTGTAGCTACAGCCCCCCTCTACTGGCAGGGGTTGATGTGGACCTGTAGCTCCAGCCCCTCCCCCCCTCTACTGGCAGGAGGTTGGTGCTGGCCCTGAAGCTCCAGCCCCCCTCTATGGCAGGGGGTTGGTGCTGGACCTGTAGCTCCAGCCCCCTATACTGGCAGGGGGTTGGTGCTGGACGTGTAGCTCTAGCCTCCCTACTAGCAGGGGGTTGGTCCTGGACCTGTAGCTCCAGCTTCCCCTATACTGGCAGGGGGTTGGTGCTGGACCTGTAGCTCCAGCCCTCCTCTACTGGCAAGGGGTTGGTGCTGGACCTGTGCTCCAGCCGTTTTCTACTGGCAGGGGGTTGGTGCTGGACCTGTAGCTCCAGCCCCACTTTACTGGCAGGGGTTTGGTGCTGGACCTGTAGCTCCAGCCCACCTCTGCTAGTAGGGGGTTGGTGCTGGACCTGTAGCTCCAGCCCCCCATCTACTGGCAGGGGGTTGGTGCTGGACCTGTAGCTCCAGCCCCCCTCTACTGACAGAGCGTTGGTGCTGGACCTGTAGCTCCAGCCCCTCTCTACTGGCAGGGGGTTGGTGCTGGACCTGAAGCTCCAGCCCCCTCTACTGGCAGAGGGTTGGTGCTGGACCTGTAGCTCCAGCTCCCCTCTGCTGGCAGTGGGTTGGTGCTGGACCTGTAGCTTCAGCCCCCTCTACTGGCAGGGGTTGGTGCTGGAACTGTAGGTCCAACCCCCTCTACTGGCAGGGGGATGGTGCTGGACCTGTAGCTCCAGCCCTACTCTACTGGCAGAGGGTTGGTGCTGGACCTGTAGCTCCAGCCCCCTTCTACTGGCAGGAAGTTGGTGCTGGACCTGTAGCTACAGCCCCCCTCTACTGGCAGAGGGTTGGTGCTGGACCTGTAGGTCCAGCCTCTCTCTACTGGCAGTGGGTTGGTGCTGGACCTGTAGCTCCAGCCCCCCTCTACTGGCAGAGGGTTGGTGCTGGACCTGTAGCTCCAGCCCCCCTCTACTGGCAGGGGGTTGGTACTGGACCTGTAGCTCCAGCCCCACACTACTGACAGAGGGTTGGTGCTGGATCTGTAGCTCCAGCTCCCGTCTACTGGCAGGGGGTTGGTGCCGGACCTGTAGCTCCAGCCCCCCCCCCCTCTACTGTCAGGGGGGATAGTGCTGGACCTGAAGCTCCAGCCCCCCTCTACTGGCAGAGGGTTGGTGCTGGACCTGTAGCTCCAGCTTCCCTCTACTGGCAGTGGATTGGTGCTGGACCTGTAGCTCCAACCCCCTGTACTGGCAGGGGGTTGGTGCTGGACCTGTAGCTCCAGCCCTACGCTACTGGCAGGGGGTTGGTGCTGGACCTGTAGCTCTAGCCCCCCTCTACTGGCTGGTGGTTGGTGCTGGACCTGTAGCTCCAGCCCCCCTCTACTGGCAGGGGGTTGGTGCTGGACCTGTAGCTCCAGCCCCCTTCTACTGGCAGGGGGTTGGTGCTGAACCTGTAGCTCCAGCCCCCCTCTACTGGCAGGGGGTTGGTGCTGGACCTGTAGCTCCAGCCCCCCTCTACTGACTAAGGGTTGGTGCTGGACCTGAAGCTCCAGCCCCCCTCTACTGGCAGGGGGTTGGTCATGGACCTGTAGCTCCAGCCCCCTCTAACGGCAGAGGGGTTGATGTCGGACCAGTAGCTTCAGCCACCCCTCTACTGGCAGGGGGATGGTGCTGGACCTCAAGCTCCAGCCCCCCTCTATTGGCAGGGGATTGGTGCTGGACGTGTAGCTCTAGCCTCCCTCTACTAGCACGGGGTTGGTGCTGGACCTGTAGCTCCAGCCCCCCCTCTACTGGCAGGGGGTTGGTGCTGGACCTGTAGCTCTAGCCCACCTATACTAGCAGTGGGGTTGATGCTGGATCTGTAGCTCCAGCCCCCCTCTACTGGCAGGGGGATGGTGCTGGACCTGTAGCTCCAGCCCCCCTCTACTGGCAGGGGGTTGGTGCTGGACCTGTAGCTCCAGCCCCCCTCTACTGGCAGGGGGTTGGTGCTGGACCTGCAGCTCCAGCCCCCCTCTACTGGCAGGGGGTTGGTGCTGGACCTGTAGCTCCAGCCGTCTCCTACTGGCAGGGGGTTGGTGCTGGACCTGTAGCTCCAGCCCCCCTCTACTGGCAGGGGGTTGGTGCTGGACCTGTAGCTCCAGCCCCCTTCACCTGGCAGGGGGTGAGTGCTGGATCTGAAGCTCCATAACCCCCCCCCCTCTACTGGCAGGGGATTGGTGCTGGACCAGTAGCTCCAGCCCCCCCCCACCCGCTCTACTGGCAGGGGATTGGTGCTGGACCTGTAGCTCCAGCCCCCCCCCTCTACTAGCAGGGGGTTGGTGCTGGACCTGTAGTTCCAGCCCCCCCCCTCTACAGGCAGAGGGTTGGTGCTGGACCTGTAGCTTCAGCCCCCTCTACTGGCAGGGGTTGGTGCTGGAACTGTAGCTCCAACCCCCTCTACTGGCAGGGGGTTGGTGCTGGACCTGTAGCTGCAGCCCTACTCTACTGGCAGGGTGTTGGTGCTGGACCTGAAGCTCCAGCCCCCCCTCTACTGGCAGGGGGGATGGTGCTGGACCTTTAGCTCCAGCCCCCCTCTACTGGCAGAGGGTTGGTGCTGGACCTGTAGCTCCAGCTCCCCTCTACTGGCAGTGGGTTGGTGCTGGACCTGTAGCTCCAACTCCCTCTACTGGCAGGGGGTTGGTGCTGGACCTGTAGCTCCAGCCCTACTCTACTGGCAGGAAGTTGGTGCTGGACCTTTAGTTCCAGCCCCCCTCTACTGGCAGAGGGTTGGTGCTGGACCTGTAGGTGCAGCCTCCCTCTTCTGGCAGTGGGTTGGTGCTGGACCTGTAGCTCCAGCCCCCCTCTACTGGCAGAGGGTTGGTGCTGGACCTGTAGCTCCAGCCCCCCCTCTACTGGCAGGGGGTTGGTGCTGGACCTGTAGCTCCAGCCCCCCTCTACTGACAGAGGGTTGGTGCTGGACCTGTAGCTCCAGCCCCCCCTCTACTGGCAGTGGGTTGGTGCTGGACCTGAAGCTCCAGCCCCCCTCTACTGGCAGAGGGTTGATGCTGGACCTGTAGCTCCAGCCTCCCCTCTACTGGCAGGGGGTTGGTGCTGGACCTCTACTGGCAGGGGGTTTGTCCTGGACCTGTAGTTCTTGCCCCCCTCTCTACTGGCAGTGGGTTAATTCCGGACCTGTAGCTCCAGCCCCCCTCTACTGGCAGAGGGTTGGTGCTGGACCTGTAGCTCCAGCCCCCCCCCCTATACTGGCAGGGGGTTGGTGTGGGAAATGTAGCTCCAGCCCTCCACTCTACTGGCAGGAAGGTTGATGCTGGACCTGTACTTTCAGCTCCCCTATACGGGCAGGGGGATGGTTCTGGATCTGTAGCTCCAGCCCCCCCTCTACTGGCAGGGGGGTTGGTGCTGGACTTAAAGCTCCAGCCCCACTCTACTGGCAGGGGCTTGGTGCTGGACGTGTAGCTCCAGCTTCCCCTATACTGGCAGGGGGTTGGTGCTGGACCTGTAGCTCCAGCCGTTTTCTACTGGCAGGGGGTTGGTGCTGGACCTGTAGCTCAAGCCCCTCTTTACTGGCAGGGGTTTGGTGCTGGACCTGTAGCCCCAGCCCCTCTCTACTGGCAAGGGGTTGGTGCTGGACCTGTAGCTCCAGCTGCCCTCTACTGGCAGGGGGTTGGTGCTGGATTTGTAGCTCCAGCCCTCCTCTACTGGCAGGGGGTAGGTGCTGGACGTATTTAATCCAGCCCCCCTCTACTGGCAGGGGGTTGGTGTTGAACCAGTAGCTCCAGCCCCCCTCTACTGGCAGAGGGTTGGTGCTGGACCTGTAGCTCCAGCCCCCTCTACTGGCAGAGGGTTGATGCTGGACCTGTAGCTCCAGCCTCCCCTCTACTGGCAGGGGGTTGGTGCTGGACCTCTAGCTCCAGCCCCCCTCTACTGGCAGAGGGTTGATTCTGGACCTGTAGCTCCAGCCCAACCCCTATACTGGCAGGGGGTTGGTTCTGGACCTGTAGCTCCAGCCCCCCCTCTACTGGCAGGGGGGTTGGTGCTGGACCTGAAGCTCCAGCCCCCCTCTAATGGCAGGTGGTTGGTGCTGGACCTGTAGCTCCAGCCCCCTCTAACGGCAGAGGGGTTGATGTCGGACCAGTAGCTTAAGCCACCCCTCTACTGGCAGGGGGATGGTGCTGGACCTCAAGCTCCAGCCCCCCTCTATTGGCAGGGGATTGGTGCTAGACGTGTAGCTCCAGCCTCCCTCTACTAGCAGGGGGTTGGTGCTGGACCTGTAGCTCCAGCCCCCCCCCCTCTACTGGCAGGGGGTTGGTGCTGGACCTGTAGCTCCAGCCCACCTCTACTAGCAGTGGGGTTGGTGCTGGATCTGTAGCTCCAGCCGTTTCCTACTGGCAGGGGGTTGGTGCTGGACCTGTAGCTCCAGCCCCCCTCTACTGGCAGGGGGATGGTGCTGGACCTGTAGCTCCAGCCCCCCTCTACTGGCTGGGGGTTGGTGCTGGACCTGTAGCTCCGGCCCCCCTCTACTGGCATGGGGATGGTGCTGGACCTGTAGCTCCAGCCGTCTCCTACTGGCAGGGGGTTGGTGCTGGACCTGTAGCTCCAGCCCCCCTCAACTGGCAGGGGGTTGGTGCTGGACCTGTAGCTCCAGCCCCCCTCTACTGGCAGGGGGTGAGTGCTGGACCTAAAGCTCCATAACCCCCCCCTCTACTGGCAGGGGATTGGTGCTGGACCTGTAGCTCCAGCCCCCCCCCCCACTACTGGCAGGGGATTGGTGCTGGACCTGTAGCTGCAGCCCTACTCTACTGGCAGGAAGTTGGTGCTGGACCTGAAGCTCCAGCCCCTCTCTACTGGCAGGGGGGATGGTGCTGGACCTGTAGCTTCAACTCCCTCTACTGGCAGAGGGTTGGTGCTGGACTTGTAGCTCCAGCCCTACTCTACTGGCAGGAAGTTGGTGCTGGACCTTTAGTTCCAGCCCCCCTCTACTGGCAGAGGGTTGGTGCTGGACCTGTAGGTTCAGCCTCCCTCTTCTGGCAGTGGGTTGGTGCTGGACCTGTAGCTCCAGCCCCCCTCTACTGGCAGAGGGTTGGTGCTGGACCTGTAGCTCCAGCCCCCCTCTACTGGCAGGGGGTTGGTGCTGGACCTGAAGCTCCAGCCCCCCTCTACTGACAGAGGGTTGGTGCTGGACCTGTAGCTCCAGCCCCCCCCCCTCTACTGGCAGTGGGTTGGTGCTGGACCTGAAGCTCCAGCCCCCCTCTACTGGCAGAGGGTTGATGCTGGACCTGTAGCTCCAGCCCCACACTACTGACAGAGGGTTGGTGCTGGATCTGTAGCTCCAGCTCCCGTCTACTGGCAGGGGGTTGGTGCTGGACCTGTAGCTCCAGCCCCCCCCCCCTCTACTGTCAGGGGGGATAGTGCTGGACCTGAAGCTCCAGCCCCCCTCTACTGGCAGAGGGTTGGTGCTGGACCTGTAGCTCCAGCTCCCCTCTACTGGCAGTGGATTGGTGCTGGACCTGTAGCTCCAACCCCCTGTACTGGCAGGGGGTTGGTGCTGGACCTGTAGCTCCAGCCCTACTCTACTGGCAGGGGGTTGGTGCTGGACCTGTAGCTCTAGCCCCCCTCTACTGGCTGGTGGTTGGTGCTGGACCTGTAGCTCCAGCCCCTCTCTACTGGCAGGGGGTTGGTGCTGGACCTGTAGCTCCAGCCCCCTTCGACTGGCAGGGGGTTGGTGCTGAACCTGTAGCTCCAGCCCCCCTCTACTGGCAGGGGGTTGGTGCTGGACCTGTAGCTCCAGCCCCCCTCTACTGACTAAGGGTTGGTGCTGGACCTGAAGCTCCAGCCCCCCTCTACTGGCAGGGGGTTGGTCATGGACCTGTAGCTCCAGCCCCCTCTAACGGCAGAGGGGTTGATGTCGGACCAGTAGCTTCAGCCACCCCTCTACTGGCAGGGGGATGGTGCTGGACCTCAAGCTCCAGCCCCCCTCTATTGGCAGGGGATTGGTGCTGGACGTGTAGCTCCAGCCTCCAGCTCTCTCTCTCTGGCTCTCTCTCTGGCTCTCTCTCTCTCTCTGGCTCTCTCTCTCTCTGGCTCTCTCTTTCTCTCTGGCTCTCTCTTTCTCTCTGGCTCTCTCTTTCTCTCTGGCTCTCTCTCTCTCTCTCTGGCTCTGGCTCTCTCTCTCTGGCTCTGGCCCTCTCTCTCTCTCTCTCTCTCTCTCCCCCTCTCTTTCTCTCATTCTCTGGCTCTCTCGCTCTCTCTGGCTCTCGCTCTCTCTGGCTCTCGCTCTCTCTGGCTCTCGCTCTCTCTGGCTCTCGCTCTCTGGCTCTCTCTCTCTCTGGCTCTCTCTCTCTCTGGCTCTCTCTCTCTCTCTGGCTCTCTCTGGCTCTGGCTCTCTCTCTCTGGCTCTGACTCTCTCTCTAGCTCTGACTCACTCTCTCTCTGGCTCTGGCTCACGCTCTCTCTCTCTGGCTCTGGCTCTGGCTCTCTCTCTCTCTGGCTCTCTCTCTCTCTCTCTGGCTCTCTCTTTCTCTCTGGCTCTCTCTTTCTCTCTGGCTCTCTCTGGCTCTCTCTTTCTCTCTGGCTCTCTCTTTCTCTCTGGCTCTCTCTGGCTCTCTCTCTCTCTCTCTGGCTCTGGCTCTGGCTCTCTCTCTCTCTCTCTCTGGCTCTGACTCTCTCTCTCTCTGGCTCTGGCTCACGCTCTCTCTCTGGCTCTCGCTCTCTCTCTGGCTCTCATATTTAATTTGATTTAAAAATGTCTGAGATTTTTACTTAATCTAAGTTATATTGCATGGTGCTAATATGAATATTATACATGACTTTTTTCTTTTCTTTCTCTCTCTCTTTCTCCCTTTCTTTCTTTCTCTTTCTTTCCTTCTCTCTCTCTTTTTCTTTCTCTTTCTACATGAATATTATACTTGACTGTTTACATTCACTTGTAGATTTTTATTTTTAGTTAATTAGTCCTAAACTTTTGATTAATAGATTTTTATTATAAGTCATAGAAAAACTATAGTGTTATATGTATACTCGGAAAATTTTACTTGTTTTAGTTTTAAGTAACAATAACTGCTTGTAACGTCAGACTGATCTCAGCATGACATGAATCACAGGCTGCTTGATCACAAAATCTATTGTGTTCACATATTGCATATATAGATTTTTATAGATTTTTAAATTTTTACTTTTATATTCTGTTATAGATATAGTCTATATATTTCGAGCTATTACATATATTTTGTTGTATTACTCATTCTTAATTAAATAAATATAATATTTTAATTCTCTTTTTGTACCCTATTTATTTGTAATTTACACATACATATATAGGATGTCCATTTCTTTCTCAGATATGTCTTCTTTCTTTCTCTCCCTTTCTATTTCAGATATGAATTACAAAATTATTATACCCTAATTTACCCTAAACGTTTTAATGTAGGTAATTAAAAGATTATAAAAAAGTTTTTAGAAATGTTAATTATTTACGTTCTAAGGTTGTATATAAAAGTTCTCAAAAAACCTTTTCTAAACGTAATTATAAACGTGCTGAAAACAATGAAATGTCGTTTTTAGGATGTTTTAAAAACATGAAAATGTTTGCTGGGCAGTGTGCTGCCCATTGCCCGGCCTCATGGGAAGGTGCCTCTCCCTCTCATCTTGGCCTCCGGAGTGGCGATGGATGCTGACCATCCGTTGGTTTTGAAATTGTTGACCGTGTGCGTCCTGATCCGTGGTGCCCTTCTACCATCTGGATTCGTCGGGCTAAGTGTTTTATTGTAGGTGTGCCAGAGTTAATGCCTGATCCTCGTACGCTCAATAGTGACCATGTTTCGGAGGACATTATGTTACTTTGGGAGGCGTATTGTATTCGCTTCCCGGCGGAAGAGTGGCCGGACAAGTATGAGATCTTTTCGTAGTCTGTGTGCTTGCTGTGTGTTTGGTGTGGTGTTGTGATGTTTTGTTGTATTTTTCTTTTGTTTTTGTTGTCGGCCCTTCAGGCCGGTGTTTCGTGACTTTGTATGGATGTATATTGATTTGTTTGTTTCGTGATGTGCTTTGTTGATGCATTCTTGGTCCTTCAGGCTAGTTGTTGTGTTTGTGCCTGTTTTGTTTTCAGGTGTGCGTGTTTATTGTTATTGTTTATTTTGGCCTCGCCTTTTGTTTACGGGGCGGATGGCTTGGTGCGTGTTTTTTTTTATTAATGTATTGATTTTATGTTGCTTTACCTGTTGTACGTGTTTGTTCTTTATGTTTTGTTTGGACAGTATTGTACTCACCTAGTTGTGTTTGCTGGGGTTGAGCTCTGGCTCTTTGGTCCCGCCTCTCAACCGTCAATCAACAGGTGTACAGATTCCTGAGCCTATCGGGCTCTGTCATATCTACACTTGAAACTGTGAATGGAGTCAGCCTCCACCACATCACCCCCTAAGGCATTCCATTTGTCAACCACTCTGACACTAAAAAAGTTCATTCTAATATCTCTGTGGCTCATTTGGGCACTCAGTTTCCACCTGTGTCCCCTTGTGCGTGTTCCCCTTGTGTTAAATAGACTGTCTTTATCTACCCTATCAATTCCCTTGAGAATCTTGAATGTGGTGATCATGTCCCCCCTAACTCTTCTGTCTTCCAGCGAAGTGAGCTTTAATTCCCGTAGTCTCTCCTCGTAGCTCATACCTCTCAGCTCGGGTACTAGTCTGGTGGCAAACCTTTGAACCTTTTCCAGTTTAGTCTTATCCTTGACTAGATATGGACTCCATGCTGGGGCTGCATACTCCAGGATTGGCCTGACATATGTGGTATACAAAGTTCTGAATGATTCTTTACACAAGTTTCTGAATGCCGTTCGTATGTTGGCCAGCCTGGCATATGCCGCTGATGTTATCCGCTTGATATGTGCTGCAGGAGACAGGTCTGGCGTGATATCAACCCCCAAGTCTTTTTCCTTCTCTGACTCCTGAAGAATTTCCTCTCCCAGATGATACCTTGTATCTGGCCTCCTGCTCCCTACACTTATCTTCATTACATTACATTTGGTTGGGTTAAACTCTAACAACCATTTGTTCGACCATTCCTTCAGCTTGTCTAGGTCTTCTTGAAGCCTCAAACAGTCCTCTTCTGTTTTAATCCTTCTCATAATTTTAGCATCGTCCGCAAACATTGAGAGAAATGAATCGATACCCTCTGGGAGATCATTGTGTTTGCACTGTTATGTTTCCTGCTATGCCTCTTGATGTATGTTTTGTTTTTCTGGAGGTGTTGTTTTGTGATGTTACTGTGATTGCTGGATTGCCATTATATTCTGTTTTGTGCTTTGATGTATGCTGTATTTTTCATGTTTTTCTTGTGTATGTGTTTTGTTGTGCTATGCTGTCGGCCCTTCTGGCCGGTGGTCTATTGTTTTCCTCTATGTATTCTGTATTTTTATTGTATTTAATTTGCATGCTCTGCATGTAAAAAAAAAAAAAAAAAAAAAATCTTTTACATAGTGTCATTAATGTGCATTTACAATAGCGAAATGTAATTCTGATCAACTTCCACATATACTTTATACACATACATATACATACACACACACATCTACATACCTATACATATATATACATACATACACATACATACATATACATTTGTCTCTTTTATTGTAAAATGGTGAGACAGCTGATAGACAAACTAGTGTGCAATTAAACACTTAACCACTGAAGGTGATTAAGATGCTTTTACAAGCTTAGGTTATATAGTTACTTCACGTACATACATTGTATAATTGATACATTACATGATCAATCTTGGGTACAAGTCAAATATATCATCAAATGTTCCAGTACTCATATAGCAGTTACAGAGTTCATCATACCTCAGCCAGGAGGACATCTCAAGCGTTGGTCAGACAGATTGCCACTTTCCTTTAACATTAACAACTGCAAAGATCTAAACATTGGTGAGACGAAGAAAAGGCACCAGGAATAGTATAGGCTAGAAAGCTATTTCTTGATTCTGTTAACACAACAAGGTGAGGACTGCTAGGATGGTACACGCACACACACACATGGACAGATAATTTACATCAAAGTTGTGAGAATCGTTTAGGTGACCAAAAGACTATTGTCTAGGCAAGGCCGTGTCCCGGACTTACTAATGTTCCACAGTCACATCCATATCGATTTGTTCTCAAATTTTCACTTTAGATTCTTCGATAATTTACTATATTCTTTCCAAATTAAAACTCGCATTTTAAGAATATATAGATACAAAATCAAACAAGATTAGAAGAACAGTAAAATAAGCATCACAACAATAATTGGGAGGCCGCGGAGGACGCTCCTAGAGCTGGGCTACGACGGCTTCTGATTACTCTTTCATAAACACAGATCTTATCTTGCATAAACACCAAGAATCTGATAATCAAAGTGAAATCTAGTGTGTTGCTTGTTTTGTGTGGGTTAGCGAGTTACAAAATTAATTAATAAGTAAACTGTATATGAATAATATTTGTGGAATTGTTACTCTTCATGAACTTTTGAATTTGTTTGAAAAAGTGAAAGTAGAGCAACTGATGTCAATATATGTATGGCTCAAGCATAATTAGCACTCACACACACACCAACACACAAACAGTTATTCAGATATTCACATGATCATTCACAAGTGCTGATTTGATGTTTACTTCAATAGAAAGTTACAAATTAATTCTGATTTTCATTAAGGTTTAACGACTCAGATGAAGCTGTAAAACACATTGTATCTAGCTTTACTATAACATTCGGACCTTAAGCACTCATCCACCGCTTACTATAACGAAGATACGAGTACCAAACACTCACCTTATGGTAATGGAGATAGTACTCATCAACTCTCACTCACCAACATACTGTAAACAAGAAATGGTATTTGTGGCGATTGAAAGATGTAACTGCGAACATAAGCCTTCCATTAAGTCTTCGACTCTTCAGTGAAAAAGAGGGAGTTGCCATAGGAATGGAAGACAGCCAATGTCATGTCGATGAGCCAGAATGAAAGAACACAGGAGCCACTAAACTACACATTAGCTTTATTATCGACCAATCTCAGTTAGGCACTAGAGAAGCTTGCAAGGTAATCTCTTGGAATACTTAAAAATGAAGATTTTTCTCAAAGCAGAACATTCAGATGTTCGCTGACCCTTTAGTTCGGCCCCCACGCACCATCCAATAATCGGAACGATATTAAAAGTAATAAACACCATGCCTATTACAATGACCCCAAACTGCGTACTTTGAACCGCACATCCAGACGAGTTGGACTTGAATATAGGAAAACCCATACGCCAGCAATGCTCAAGCTCTTCCAGAAAGCCCTAGCAAAGACATGGGAGTGCATGACAGAGCTCAGGCAAGAAAACCGGAAATCTTTGGTTAACAGTCTCAACTCTCACACCCCCCTTCACCTAGGCATGGAAGAATATTAAAAGAATTAAAGGCGATAAGATCGGCCATGTGTCACACCCTCACCCTCTACACAGAAGGCCTTGTACCACACAGAAGGCTATTATACAAACTTGAGAGACAGGTGGGAGTAGACGGAAACGCACTATCATGGGTAAGGAATTACCTGACAGACAGGTGTCAGAGAGCGACAGTAAGGGGCGAGGAGTCGGACTGGCGTAGAGTAACAAGCGGAGTGCCTCAAGGATCGGTGCTGGGACCCATATTATTTCACATTTATGTAAATGACTTGACTGCAGGAGTCGAGCCTTTTATGTCAATGTTTACAGATGATACAAAACTAATGAGGAAGGTTGAGACAGATGAGGATTGTAAGATTCTACAGGATGACTTGAACAGGTTGCTGAGCTGGTCCGAGAAATGGCTGCTAGAATTCAACAATAACAAGTGCAAGGTGATGAAAATGGTGACAGGAGCCAAGAGACCGAAAGGCCAATATACAATGAAGGGAAACTACCTAATATGACGTGTAGAGAAAAAGTCCTGGGAGTGGATATAACACCAAATCTAACTACAGAGACTCATGTAATTAGAATAACGTCAACCGGATACTCTACTCTGGCAAAAGTCAGAACATCCTCCAGAAACTTGAATAAGGAGGCTTTTAGATCACTGTATACCGCCTATGTGAGGCCAGTCTTAGAGTATGCCGCCCCATCGCGGAGCCCCCATCTTAAAAAACACACAAGGAAGCTGGAAAATGTGCAGAGGTTTGCAACGACAATCGTCCCAGAGCTCCGAGGAATGAGGTACGAAGAAAGACTGGAGGAACTAAACCTGACGACATTAGAAAAGAGGAGAGAGAAAGGGGGGGGGGGACATAATACAGACATATAAAATACTTAGAGGGATTAACAAGGTGGAAACAGAGGAAATATTTACAAAGAAGAGCAATAGAATAAGGGGGCACGGAAGAAAGCTTTAGACTTAGATGTGTCATAGAGATGTTATAAAATTTTCTTTTAGCATATGGGTTATGAATAAATGGAATGATCTAAAGGAGCATGCTGTAGAGGCTAATTCCAATTATAACTTTAAAAGCAGGTACGATAGAGAAAGCCATTGTATTAGTCAACCAACAGCTAGAAAAGCGGTTTCCAAGAGCTAGAGCTCGATCATAGAAGCACAAATAAGTGAGTACAAATAGGTGAGTACACTGTAAACCGCAAATTGTATTTGTGGAGACTGAAAGATGTAGCTGCGGAATTGAGCCTCCCTTATCTCTTCGACTCATCACGGAAAAAGTGGGAGTTGCCAAAGGAAATAAGACAGCCAATGTAGTGCAAATGAGCCAAAATAAAAGGACACAGGAGCCCCTAAACTACACAGTAACTTCATTATCGACCATTTTCCATTAGGCGCTAGAGAAGCGTGCAAGGAAACGTCTCTTGGACCACTGCAAAAATTAAGAATTCTCTCTAAGCAGAACATTCATATATTCGCTGACCCTTTAGGTCGGTCCCCCGCATCATCCAATAATCGGAACGATATGAAAAGTAATAAACACCATGCCTATTACAATGATCTCAAACTGTTTACTTTGAAACACACTGACAGACGAGTTAGACTTGCATGTATGGAAACCTGTACGCCAGCAATGTTCAAGCTCTTTCAGAAAGCCAAGGCGAGGAAGCGCATGATAGAGCTCAGGCAAGATAACTGGGAAACGTTTGTTAAGTCTAAACTCTCACCCCCCCCTCCCTCACCCAGGCATAGAAGGCTATTAAAAGAATTAAAGTCGATAAGATCGGCCAAGTGTCACACCCTCACCCTCTACACAGAGCAGACGAGTTAGTCGATGCTTGGGCAACCACCTCTAGCTTCAATACTCTTCCCCAAGACACAAAATTCAGATTAAATTCTGGTTACGGTGATCGAGAAAGGCTCGTTGACTTCATGTTCCACAAGGAAGATGAATGCAACGTGCCATTTACTGAGTTTGAGTTATTTTCGGCCCTAAACAAAGGTAAAGCCACTTCCCCCGGTGAGGATGGTATCACTTATGACATAATGCGTTTGCTGCCTTTAGTACCAGAAAATTCCCTTCTTGAGCTGTATAATATGATCTATGTTTCTGGGTAACTTCCTATCTCTTGAACTAACAGTATAATAATTCCAATTCCCAAGACAAATCAAGAGAATGCTTTCCGCCCAATTCCCCTTACTAGCTGCATTTGCAAAACAATGGAGAGAATGGTCCTAAACTGTCTCCTCCACAGAATACGAACCATATTATCTTCCCAGGAATATAACTTCATGTATGGAAGGAGTCTGCTTTATTGCATCACCACCTTTCTACTCTGCACACTGAAAAGTCATATATATTGTGACACTAGCTCTCCACATATGTCAGTTGCTTAATTTAGAACCTGTACTTGAGGTCGATCTCGAACCCATTGTTGATGTGATGACTTATATTGAGTTTTGTAACTAGCTCATCAAGATTGTAACTTGCTTAGCTAAATGAATTGTGGGGTTCAGTCCCTGAGCCCATTATGTGCCTCTGTAACCCTTTCCACTACCGCCCACAAGATGGGTATGGGGTGCATAATAAATGAACTAAACTAAAAACCTCGTATGGGCCAATAGGCCTTCTGCAGTTGCCTTTGTTCTTATGTTCTCTACGACCGATGAAAAATGCAACTTTTATACAACTACAAATATCTTTAGTTTTACTTTACATTTTGTCCTGAAAGAGTTTTCATATATAGATCCAGTTTCTGCCGTTCTTCTGACATAAAAAGACCTTTGGTTTAATAAGTTATTAAGATGTTTTCAACAATATTACTAGGGCGTTCACCGATTCTAACATGGGCGACCCTTTTGACAAATAACTTCGGTTTTACTTTAAATATTGTCCTGGAAATGTTTTGACATACAGATCCTGTTTTCAACATGGGCAACCATTTTGGAAACGCCACACAAGGGTTGACCCGATTGATACATGGGTCAGATTCCATTAAGGTTCAGAACACATCCACTATGGGAGAGCTGTTTCCTTCAAAAAGTATAATAGTGTGGCATTATGTTTAAAGAAACAATTCCAAGTACATTCTTTGATTCAAAAACATGATATAAATACAAGTGTTAATTTTAAATTACTAGATATAAACAAAAATGAGAGGTTGGAAAAATGATATGGTGAACCAGACCAAAACATTGGAACGCTCAGGTGATGAGAGGGTAAACAACCGCCGCCATTTTAGCAGTGCCACAGCCGGTGATGTCCAGCACGAGCATTAAGGGAAAACCTTGACACAAACTGCACCTATCATAAAGAAGAAGCACCACCACTGACCGCCAAGTGCTCACATCAAGTCTAACTCTAAGAAACAACACTCAAGCCTTGACGCTTCTCCCAACATCCGAGAGAGAAAACCTTCACACAAACTTCACGAACGAACGTCAACAACACCTGTCGGCCCTGCCCTCCCTCCTCTTT
Source organism: Procambarus clarkii (assembly GCF_040958095.1). Lineage (NCBI taxonomy): Eukaryota > Metazoa > Arthropoda > Malacostraca > Decapoda > Cambaridae > Procambarus > Procambarus clarkii. The sequence goes on along the minus strand of NW_027189182.1, from coordinate 149,220 downwards.
TATCAGCTGATTCTGGAGCTCTCGGCTACAAACAAATGATGTAGCATCACCCGAAGGCAGCTAAGTACACAGTGACCCAAATGTGATTGAAAAACCAACAAGACCAACCCGTAATTCTCTCTTTTCAACCTCGCTAGTGTTGCTCCCTGGAGCTAGGAAGCTGTACCCGACGTTCACTGCTGCCTATCAACGAGTCTTCCCTATTTGTTCCTGCCTACATTTATCCTGCTATCATGCAAAGTAAGACCAGTAAGACCCTTAAGAAAGATAGCACACCTAACAAGAATAACCCTACTAGCCAGGCTAACAACATGATTAGTTCAGCTATCTCCCCCTCGGTGGCCGCCGTGGGGGGTACCGACTCTCCCCCCCCCCGTCAACAATAACAAACAATCCCAGCTGGGCGCAGCGCCGTCTCCGACTCGGGCCATGCAAGTATTATGTAGCCATATGGACCAACTTAAACGAGCTGCTGCCCCTTGTTCTGACTTCAAGCGTCTTGCTGATAACCCTTGGCTCAAGTTATTAACTCAAGTACATGAAGATCAAATGAAAGTATTCAAAGAGCAGTCGGCCTTAATAATGAACCTGCAAGGCTCATTATTATCTTTGCAGAATAAAGCTGGAGCCTTACTCAAGAACAATCAAGATCTATCTACCAAAGTCGTCCACCTCGAACAAGAATTAAACCTTCTCAAGAACTCGGTTACTAACTTTAATCCAGATGAAACCACTAAAAAACAGGAAGAAATATTGCAACAGTTTGAGAACCATCTGAACAACCCACAACAGCAACACACTGTTACTCAAGACGAGACAGACCAACATAAACTACTTGAGTCCGTAATTATCTCTTCACGTGATTTTCCCCAAGAAACTGCTGGAGAAGACTGTGCTGCCATCGTGATCAAGGTATTGCAGGATAAGTTAAGGTATTCAATCCAAAAAAATGACATCAAATCAGCTTATAGAGTGGGTACCAAATCATCTGGTACTAATAACAGGATACGTATAAAACTAGATAGCTGCTCCATTTTCCTTGTTTCCTTCTCCTCATTTTCCTTGTTCTCCCCATCTCACCCAACCTCAAACAGATAGATATTTCCCTTTATATTGAAGGGTACCTGACTGCACTCGAGTCTCTAACCCACCCTCTTTCCCTCTTCTTCCTACCTACCCTCATCGTCCCCCCCACCCTTGGCTTTTCCCTTTTCTCGGAAAATTTATTATTAAGAAGCACCGAAACAACTGTGTAGATCTCTTAGATAAGAGTATTAGTACTGTCACTTAGGGCTCCATGGAATCACACCATATATTTCACACCTGACTCCATAGAAATTGCCTGGGGGGATGTCGCTAATTGCTAATAGTTTTTAAATCATTTAACTTAAGCCAACTCCGACTACCCTATGTCCATTCCATATCCTGGACTATTTTCCCTGCCAATTTGTGTGAGGATAGCATAGTGGGAAAGAGGGACTTAATGAGCATATATTTACAAAAAATTCACTTGTGCTCCATTAGCATCAGTGATCATTTGTATATGCACCAACACAGTATAATTTCCGGAGGCAAGTACAGTATAAATTTCAGGAGGTAAGTACAGTATATTTTTATTAGGTAATTAGAGTAGTTAATGTAGTATAATTACAGCAGATTTCCAATGTATTCCACAGCCTTTAATGCAAATGAAAGGGAGGTAGATATTGAAAAAGTAAGAAAAACGTGACACCATTCAAAAATTTATGATAATGCATACATCAAGATACTGTACTATCCCTATGTTATTTTAATTATTTGATGAACATTCCAGAGGTTTTGTCTAAATTTTCTCCAAGTTCTGTAAGTTTCACAAACTGTACATTTTACTAATTAATAGATAGGTGCCGGTCGGCCGAGCGGACAGCACACTGGACTTGTGATCCTGTGGTCTCGGGTTCGATCCCGGGCGCCGGCGAGAAACAATGGGCAGAGTTTCTTTCACCCTATGCCCCTGTTACCTAGCAGTAAATAGGTACCTGGGTGTTAGTCAGCTGTCACAGGCTGCTTCCTGGGGGTGGAGGCCTGGTCGAGGACCGGGCCGCAGGGACACAAAAAAATGCCCCGAAATTAACTCAAGATAACAAGATAACCTTCCGCAAGTCTGATCTTATCTCATCTGCAGTCGCTAGTAAATCCACTGTTTATGTGAATGAATGTCTGACCAGGTTCAGGCAAAATCTCTTTTTTTAAACTGCATGGTTTCTGCAAAAATTCCCCTGCAATTAAACACTGTTTTATGCGAGATGGTAAAATTATAGCTAGGAGGACTGACACTGGAAAAACCTATTCAATAACCACTGAAGCTCACCTTAATTCTTTCCTCAGTGACTGTGGGATAGCTGCTGTATAGCCTGAATTCAAATTATAATCACATTTAACTACCATTGTGTACTTTAGCTCTGCCTTTCCTTTCAAAAGGTTTTAACTTTAGTTAAAAAAAAAAGTCATATTTATTATTTTCTTTTTTCATTTTACTCCCATGTTCCATAGTACACTGGCTTTGCCTGTGTCCTCTAGTATTACAGTAACTTCATTATCCAGTGTTCCTGAGTGTATCACTATTTAAACTACCTCAGTTTGTTTTTAGCGTAACTTTAGTATTCAACTATAGTGTACTTAGTTTAGTAAGCAAGCTTTTCGTTTTATAGTTATAATTGCTTTTTGACTTTTTTGGTCATCTATTGTTACTAATTACTCTAGTTCATTTTTTACATTCCTAGTTCCCATTAAGTTTTTTTTATTTAAATTACCATTAAGTTTATATTACTTTAGAATTTTTATTCTACTTTTTTCTTTGTTTTCTATTTTGTAATTTGCCATTCTTGCCTTGTTTTCCTGCAAACAGCCTTTTTATGCAGACCAGTATAGACCCAGAACTAAACCTCTTATCCACTATCTATGACAATCATCACTTAAATGATCTAAATTGCAGATATTTTACAGCACATGATGTAAACAATGTATTAACACATAATCACAATATCTCTGTAATCAACTTGAACGTTAGATCCCTAGGTAAACACTTCGATGATGTTAGTGCCTTGATTGAAACTATTAACAAATTCACTTTTATTATACTTACTGAAACGTGGTTGAAAGAGGATACTACTCAACTCTTTAACATGCCTAACTACTCGGCAATTCACAACTGTCGTCAAATTCAGAGAGGTGGTGGTACTGCTCTTTACTACCACCAAGAACTAACATGCTTAAAAGTAATTAGAACTAGAGACTGCTGTGGGGAGTATATCTTCGCCAGCTTCAGAGTCAAGGATGCCGAGTCTGTCCTGTCTGTGGGTACAGTCTATAGAATTCCCAACACTGATGTGTCCGAATTCAACTCAAACCTTAGAAATCTAATACAGACTGAACAAAAACCATCTAATTATCGTAGGTGACTTTAATATTGACCTCTGCGAGCCTGAACACCCTACTGCTGTTAGCTTCCTCAACTGTATGAATTCCTGCTTCCTCATACCCTTAATCACTAGACCTACTAGAATCACTGACAGTACTGCCACGACTCTAGATCACATCTGGACCAACATAACCTCTCCGCTTACTTCAGGTATAATCACCGATAGCACAACAGACCATTATCCCACATTTCTCTTAACTAATATTAGCAAACCTCCTCTAGAGTCAAGGGAGTTAAGTTTTAGGCTGCACAATGAAACTGCTATAGACAATTTTATAACTGCTGCTGACAATGTCAACTGGGAGTCCGAGTTAGGTAACATAGGGGACATCAACCTAGCAGTGCAATCTTTTCTTCAAAAAACTCTTAGCCTGTATAACACCCACTGTCCTATGCTTACAAAACAAGTCACAAGCAAAAGACTTAACAATCCCTGGCTTACAAAGGGAATACTTAAATCCATTAATAAAAAACATGACCTTGAGAAGAAGTATAGGTTAGGAATTGTCTCCTAAGAATTCTCAAAGAATTACTCGTTATTGCTTTCCAAGATAATTAGACGAGCCAAAACTAAATACTACGAAGATAAATTTACCCAAATAAAGAGCAACATTAAAAAAACTTGGAGCACAATTTCTCAATATTGGGATCAAAGAAGATTTTAAATAACAAACTAACACTCCTGTCCAATAACGATGGTCAGCTTTCAGCCTCTGATTCTGCTATTAAGTTCAATAGGTTCTTCCCTTCCATTGGGTCATCCCTTGCAAATGATATTCCATCTTCCAGTACTGATGTTAAGGACTATCTTACAGGTAACTATCCACAGTCTCTGTACCTAAAGCCTATTAATTCCACTGACGTTAATGAGATAATCCTTTCCCTTAAAATCAAGTCTAGTGCCCTTGAGGAGATACCAACTTTAATTTACAAAAAAGCCTCCAGATCTTTAGCCCCTGCTATTGCATTGCTCTTCAACAAGTCACTTGAACTCCAAACCTTTCCAGATATTCTAAAAAAAAGCGAGAGTAACCCCTGTACACGAATGTGGTGATCTCTCAGATGTTAACAACTACAGACCTATATCAATCCTGCCTAACTTGTCAAAATTTTTTGAAAAACTAATCTACAAGCAGCTTTACTCTTATCTAGCCAAACACAATATACTTAGCTCTTGCCAATGTGGCTTCAGACCCAAAAAAGCACTAACGATACACTTATTAGTATGATTAACTTGATTCATGCAGCTCTTGATAAAAATGAGTTCCCTGTTGGGTTATTTGTGGACCTGCGTAAGGCTTTTGACACTGTCAACCACCAAAACCTTCTTCTTAAATTGCATCATTATGGAGTCAGAGGACACTCCCTGCAATACCTCAAATCTTACCTTACTGACAGGCTCCAGTATGTTTCTGTGAATAATTCAATTTCTCCCACCCTGCTCGTCAACATTGGTGTTCCTCTAGGCAGCATACTTCGCCCCCTCCTCTTTCTCATCTACATTATTGACTTTCCAAATGCCTCCCAACACTTCAAACCAATTCTATTTGCTGACGATACAACCTTCATTTACTCCAGTCCTGACCCCCTTGCTCTAAATGCCACAGTAAATACTGAGCTAAATAAAGTCCATCTTTGGCTAACTGCCAACAAACTCACCCTTAACATTGACAAAACCTTCTATATTCTGTTTGGCAATAAATCCTCTAATCAAATAAATCTCAAAATAAACAATACCCAAATTTGTAACAAATTTGATGGAATATTCCTTGGCGTTCTCATTGACCACAAGCTGAATTTCCAGGGACACATTCTAAATATATCAAAATAGTTTCAAAAACTGTTGGCATTCTTTCTAAGATCAGATATTATGTACCCCGCCCTGTTTTGTGACTCTCTATTACTCCCTCATCTATCCATATCTCAACTATGGTATTTGTGCTTGGGGTTCTACTACCCAAAATCATTTACGTCCTCCAATTACTCAACACAAAGCTGCTATTAGGACAATATCCAACTCTGGCCCCAGACATCACTCGGTACCCCTACTCAAATCTCAGAATGTTAGATATTAAGTCACTGCACATTCTCTCATGTGTATTATACATATATAAAGCGCTGAACTGTAATGCCAATCCGGACCTCAAAAGCTTCATTGAAGGTTGTAACAGAGCCCATGAGCACCATACCAGAAATAAATACAGTTTTGATATTCCAAGAGTACGATTGAATCAATCTAGAAATGCTCTACAAATCAAGGGACCCAGAATGTGGAATGACCTTCCCAACCATGTTAAAGACTGTACCTCTCTCAACCAGTTTAGGATAAAAACGAAGCTATACCTAATAAATTCCCTGTAACCTACCTTACCCCTCTATTGTCAACCCATGTCTGCTTTTTTTTATAACAATGCTGTTTGTCGACCTAATTGTATTTGTGCTGCTTTTTCAGCTATGTTCCTCCCCACCTTTTTTATCAACTTTTTTTATTTGTTCTCAACACTTATTATTCTTTATGCTCAATTAGTATTAAGCTTTAGTCATTTAAGTTTTTCATGCCTGAAACGCTTTGCGTAATAGTGGCTTTAGGCATTGTATGTACTAGCCCTATCTATAAACCCATCATTCTTTGTAAAATCTTTTGTATGTATGTACCTTACCTAAATAAAAATGTATTTATTTATTTATTTATTTAAACTGCACCTGTCATAAAGAAGATGAAGACTCACCAGTGTCCACAGTGTCCGAAGGTATTCACCAGTCCTGGACATGTGAAGCGTCACATGTTAGTGCATTCAGGTGACAAACCTCATGAATGTCCAGAGTGTGGAAAGAGATTCAATCAGCTTGTACATTTGAAGACTCGCAGGATGGTGCATGCGGATGAGAGACCTTTTCAATGTGCAGAGTGTGGCAAAAAATTTAGAGAACGTGGAACTATAATAAAGCACATGTTTTTGCATTCAGGTGACAAACCGCATGAATGTCTAGAGTGTGGGAAGAGATTCAGTCAGCATGGAAGTATGAAGGCTCACATGTTAGTGCATACAGGTGACAAACGTCACGAGTGTCCAGAGTGTGGGAAGAGATTCAGTCAGCATGGAGGTATGAAAACTCACATGTTGGTACATTCAGGTGATAAACCTCATGAGTGTCCAGAATGTGGGAAGAGATTCACTCAGCGTGGACATATGAATACTCACAGGATGGTGCATACAGATGAGAGACCTTTTCGATGTGACGAGTGTGGCAAAAAATTTAGAGAACGTGGAACTATAATAAAGCACATGTTAGTGCAGTCAGGTGATAAACCTCACGAGTGTCCAGAGTGTGGGAAGAGATTCAGAGAGCGTGGAACTATGAAGACTCATATGTTAGTGCATTCAAGGGACAAAGCACATGAGTGTCCAGAGTGTAGGAAGAGATTCAGTCGTCTTGGACAAATGAAGAAGCACAAGATGATACATGCAGATAATATGCTAAACACTTTGAGCGTGAAAGATAATTAAGAGAATGTTGAAGGATAATGAGGCACATAATAGTATATTAACTTACCTTTAATCTAACAGTGTGCTATCACAATGTCAGTTGGATCTTCTTCAGAGGTAATTATATTTTCTTTGAGAAATACACTTCACAATGAAAAGGTAAAGATCTGAAGATATTTTATTATATTGTTCTTATATGAAAGTTAGATGACCAAGCAAGAACTAGAGAAGCTGTCACTAGGAAAACTCAAAATTGCTTATAAGTACTGTATAGAAATATCTCTTTAATTTAGCAAAGGTAAAACAAAGCTTTATGTTTTTCTTCATATTTATGTAAATAATGTGCTTCCTTTTTTAGCTTTCTGTGGAAATTTATTTAAAATGTAATATACTCTGTAGCTAAGTTATAAACATTTTTGTTGTAATATTATTTAGCATTAGAGTTGGTGAAGAAGACAATCTGAGACGTACTTAAGGTGACACTATTTGATTGGTAAGGAAATGTATATTAATCAAGGAATTTTCTCAATAGATTCATATGCAAACTGATGTCCATTTTTTATTTTTTGTTTAGGCCTATTTATGAGTTCTACTCTTGATTTAAATATTTCATTGAAGAGTATATTGAAGCCTGATTGGCATTTATAGCTGTCAGTCAAGTTAATATGAAATTTAAATTTATATTACTCTAGAAATTTATCACTCTAAATTTACCAGAAATTTATTACTCTAGCCTAACTTTATCAGTTATGCTGTAATTGTCTGGGAATAATATTTTACCTGATTTACCTGAGGGCCACTAACCCGAGTGGCCTCAATGAGAACTGGAAGTCGTCGGCTTGTTGAAGGTTCCCTTCCCCATCCCAGTTTGCCTTCATGATTTTTTCCAGGTATATTTTGAAATTCAGCACAGTTTTGGCAGTTATGGCTTCGGCAGTTCCACCGATCAATAACCCTGTGGGTGATAAAGCCTGATTAAAAATTATATTAGCCTGATTGGCAATTGTATTATCCTGACTGTCAATTTATATAAAAAAAAATTATCAAAGAGATATTTATTTATGTTGTGGTGCTTGTGGGTTCTATTACGTCTTATCAATGAAGAGTTTCAGATCAGGGTTAGCATTTAGGAACAAGGTTTTGTACTTGTAAATAGCACAAGAGAATGTGTAGAGCGAGTGTGTATGTAGCATGTTCAGGGATTTAAACAGAGAGGTTGTGTGTTGTTTGAAGACAGTTTTATTGTTCTGATAGTACATTTTCATTGGGTGATGATGGCCTTGAGGTAATTTTGCAGTGGATGAATGAACCCCATGCATAGATACTGTATATTGAGATACCAACCCTAATTTACAAAAAAGCCTCTTAAATTTTTAGCTCCAGCTATTGCATTGCTCTTCAACAAATTATTTGAACACTAAACCTTTCCTGATATTTTGAGAAAAAAAGCAAGAGTAACCTTAGTCCATAAAAGCAGCAATCTCACTGAAGTCAACAATTATAGACCAATATCTATTCTGCCGATTTTGTCTAAAATATTTTAAAGAGTTAATTTACACGCAGCCTTACTCCTATTTATACTTAGTTCTTGCCATAATGGCTTCAGGCCCAAAAAAGGACCAATCATGCCTGGTTAGTATGATTAATTTCATTTATGCAGCCCTTGGAAAAATTGAGTACCTTTTTCACTTATTTGTTTACTGTACCTACATAAGACGTTTTGACACTGTAAACACATTAACTTTTTTAAATTGCAACATTACAGAGTAAGAGGTCACTCCCTCCGATACCTACAATCTTACCTAGGTGACAAGCTCCAGTATGTCTCTGTGAATGATTCCAATTTTCCCACTCTACCCATTAACACTGGTGTCCCACCGGACTCTACCCATTAACACTGGTGTCCCACCGGGCAGTATTCTTTGCCCTCTCGTCTTTTTCATCTCTCCCTCCCTTTCCAGCCTGTTGCCATTGTGAGGGGGGGGCTTGGTTGGCAGATGCTAGAGTGTGATGCTCCATGGGACAGTGTCCTGTGTGCTTTTGAAGCCTTATGTTCCTGCTGCCTTCTTCACTAATTGTGCTGAATGATTTTTCCTACTTAGTTTAATTTTTCCTTCCCAATTCTCCTTTTTAATTGCTATTTCCCGGCGACTTTTTGCTATTCTTGATCATTCTTTTAGATGTCTTCTTCTGTTTAGGTGAGGCACAGTCTCTCGCCCATAAAACTGTGGTACCCAAAATTGTTGAGCAAAGGGACACTCTTATTATCACTCTTTTTCCTTCGTTGCTGAGCCCAATCTTGACGGACTAATGGTTCTTAAAGTGGTGATTGCAAGGCATATATCCACGATGCACCCCCATGGGGGGCCCACATCTTATTGGGTGTCCTATCCTCTAGTTGTGGCGCCATGGTGGGGTATGGGGGCATGTTTGTTGATGAAATGATTACCTGTTCATTTACATGCTGATATGTGACCCTTATTTTTAACTTCTCAGACGTGGGGTGGGAGTCGAGGCCCCCGAGTCGGACTGTGATGGAAAGCCTGGCCCTGTAGCCCCCTGCTACTTTGGTCCCAGACCAAGCAGCTCTGAACTTTCCCTGCTTGATACCCGCTTGATGGTGTTTTGGGAGTTCTTCTAGTCCCCAAGCCCGGCCCGGGGCTAGGCTTGACTTGCGAGAGCTTGGTCTACCAGGTCCCGACTACCCCTTCTACCTCTGTGACAGGGTTGAGCCCCAAGCCCCCAGTGATGACCACCTCATCACATGGAGTGGCTTCATCTCTCATTGTAACAACTATGCCTTTTACCCCCCCCCCCCTCTTACTGGGGGTGCTCGGTGCCATCCTCTCCGCAGTCACACTCGCACGATTCCTTCCGGTTCTAATACCTTCCAAGCTTTGTTTGGTCCTGCTACATGGACTAAGTATTTTAATCTCGGTCATGTTAATTCTACTCGTCCTGATGATTTATTCATCCATAAACACCTAGTTGATACCTGGTTGATGGGGTTCTGGGAGTTTTTCTACTCCCAAGCCTGGCCAAGTTAGGCCAGGCTTAACTTGTGAGAGTTTGGTCCACTAGGCTGTTGCTTGCAGCAGCCTGCAGGCCCACATGCCCACCGCAGCCCGGTTGGTCCGGCACTCCATGGAGGAATCTATCTAGTTTCTTCTTGAAGATGTCCACAGTTGTTCTGGCAATATTTTTTATGCTCGCTGGGAGGATGTTGAACAACCATGGACCTCTGATGTTTATATAGTTCTCTCTAATTGTGCCTATGGCACCCCTGCTCTTCACTGGTTGTGCAGTACTCTGCATTTTCTACCATATGTTCACTCCAGTATGTTGTTATTTTACTGTGCAGATTTGGGACCTGGCCCTTCAGTATTTTCCCACTTGTATATTATTAGATATTTCTCCCATCGTCTTTCTAGCGAGTACATTCGGAGAGCTTTGAGACGATCCCAATAATTTAGATGCTTTATCTCGTTTATGTATCCCGTAAATGTTCTCTGTACTCCCTCTATTTCAGCAATCTCTCCTGCTCTAAATGGGGAAGTGAGTACTGAGCAGTACTCAAGACGGACACCACAAGTGATTTGAAGAGTACAACCATTGTGATGGGATCCCAGGATTTGAAAGTTCTCCTAATCCATCCTATCATTTTCCTGGCTGCTGCAATATTTACTTGGTTATGCTCCCTAAAATTTAGGTCGTCAGACATCATTATTCCCAAATCCTCTACATGTTTCTTTCCTACTATGGGCAAATTTGCTTGTGTTTTGTACCCTGTATTATGTTTAAGGTTCTCACTTTTACTGTATCTGAGTACCTGGAACTTATCGCTGTTAAACATCATGTTATTTATGGTTGCCCAGTCGAAAACTTTATTATCTGCATGTAGTTTTTCAATATCTCCACCAGAGGTAATTTTCATGCTGATTTTTGTGTCATCTGCAAAGGATGATACGAAGCTGTGCCTTGTATTTGAGTCTATATCTGATATGAGAATATGGAAAAGCAGTGGTGTAAGGACTGTACCTTGAGGTACTGCAGCATTTAACTGCACTTGGACTCGATTTTATATGGTTAACTGTTACTCTCTGTGTTCTGTTCGACAGAAAACTGAGTATCCAGCGTCCTACTTTACCAGTTATTCCCAGTGACCTCATTTTGTGTGCTATCACTTCATGGTCACATTTATCGAATGCCTTTGCGAAATCTGTGTATATCACATCTGCACTCTGTTTTTCTTCTAATGCTTCAGTGATTTTGTCGTAATAGTCAAGTAGCTGTGAGGGGCATGATCTTCCTGTTCTAAATCCATGTTGGCCTGGATTGTGGCGGTCATTGGTCTGCATGAAACTAGTGACCTGACTCCTGATCACTCTCAAATACAGTACTTATAGTATGTGGGACGTTAGTGCAACTGGTCTATAATTCTTTGCCAATGCTTTGCTACCTCCCTTCTGTGGAGGGGCTATGTCTGCTGCTTTAAGCGCATCTGGTATCTTCCCCGTGTCCAAGCTCTTCCTCCACACTATATTGAGTGCCTGTGCTACTGGCACTTTGAATTTCATTACAAATATTGAATTCTATGAGTCTCTCCCCGGGGCTGAGTGCATGGGCATATTTTCAATTTCTCTTTCAAAACCTGCCACGCTCATGTTGATATCAGTTATATTTACAAGGGTTTGGATATCACGCATAAAGAAGTTGTCCGGATCTTCCACTTTCATGCTGTGTATCGGGGTGCTAAACATGTCCTCATATTGCTTTTTTAGGATTTCAGTAATTTCTTTGTCATCCTCAGTGTATGAACCCTCACTAGTACGAATAGGTCCAATACTGGCGGTGGTTTTTGCTTTTGATTTAGCATATGTGAAGAAATATTTTGGGTTTTTCTTTATTTCTTGAATTGCTTTCTGTTTTAGTTGTCTTTCTTCAATCTGATATGAATGCTTCAGTCTCTGTTCGATTTCTTCACTCTCCCTGTTTAAATTATTCCTTCTTTGTATGGAAAGTCGTGTCTGCTTCAGCATTTCTGTTAACTTTTTTCTTCTTTTGTAATGTCGTCTGCGTTCTCTTTCTACGCTGGACCTTGTGTAGGATTTTTATTACTTAAAACGTTTTCCCATTGAATGTTTGCAAGTTCCCTGTTTGTTTTCTCCCAGTCTATCCTTTTACTTTTAAAATTTAATTTATTGAATGGCCCATCTCGCTTGTTGTTTCTCTTGGTCCTACTACCATTATTAATGTTAGTTTGCACTTCAATGAGCTTGTGGTCCAAGTACATAGTGTCTGAGACAGTAATTGTCTCTGATTAGCTCATCATTGTTCGTGAATATGAGGTCCAGCGTGTTCTCATTCCTAGTCGGTTCTGTAATCTGCTGACTGAGCAAGAATCTTAGTAGTTCTCTGACCTGTGATTGGTTATTTCCAGGTTGATTTCATGCTATAATATTATTGTTTACTATTCTCCATTGTGTAACAAACTAGGTTTGTTGTAAGAATTATCCAGAATGTTTATCTACACATGGGAGAATAGGAAGCTGGACCCACGTATGGTGACCCAAGCACATGGGAGCATCCCCCTGGGGGAATTGGCGGTGAAGATAACTGGCGCCTTTGTTCACAAGTTTCGTATAATGAATCATTCTATAGTATTCACTTATTTAGAGAAATTGGTCTTCATTCAAATTGTATAATATCACTGGTTATAATATCAAGAGTATTCTAATTATTAGGAGAATGAGTTAAGTCACCATCAGTGACGTCACGAGCCAGGACTAGACTGTAGAGCGGAGCGACCTCGGTGATCTGGCGGTCACAGGTCAACAGAGGTTCCACATTCAGTAATTCTCAAAGGTCAAATAGCCATTTTGTAATCGGGAATAGCTCTTCCTTAAGATGCTTGTGTAATTAACTTCAGTTAAAATAATTCAACCAATCTGGATCATTCAGTGCAACGGAGGAGAGTTGTTAAAACTTAAGCCTTGCTAGTAACTTGGTAAAACTTAGACTATGCGGAAGGATACACTGCTCTGGTCTGGGTAGGACTAGCCGAACAGGAGACAGTGTGGGAAAAGGAGCGATTTGGGCAGGTGGCCTCCATCATCGGCCCCAAGACAGCACGAACAGCTAGCTGGTCGCCCAAGGTAAAGTTGGCTCGGAGTTTGGATAGGGAGTAGGTCAACTCATTGCCTCAAATGTAAAGTCAGGGAGTGTTAATTGACAGGGACTGCCATTTATTTAGATTTTGTTTAGTTTTGAATAAATTAATTAGCTAGTAATTTGCATTTTTATTTTTTTCCATTTCATTGTTTCCATTCTCATGTCCTTGTCACATGGTTCCCACGAGGCCGAGTTGAATTGGACGCCGATTCTAACACCGAATCAGAATTATCATTCCCGTTGATTTTTAATTCCACACTTAAGATCCAAGGTTATATGTTACTAGTGGGGATCAAGCCCCATAGTTATTGATTGGCATGATCGATCCAGGCCTCGATCATTGCTCAGTGTTGTTGGCCTGGTGGTGGCAGCAAAAAGGCGACTCTAGGGTTTTGCTAGGAGCTTCTGTCACGTCATACGGGTGTAGAATCTTAAGTCGGTCAGTCGTCTTAAGACCACGTGGTGTGGGGTTGGCTCAAGCGAAAGTTTTGGGGTCCCTTGGTAGAGGGAACAGAGTTAAAATACGGGCAGAGAGAGAGAAAGGGGGAGAAGAGAACACAAGAACCCCCCCTTCCCCGTGTTACAATTGTAAACTGGGTAGATTGAAGTCTCCAAGGAAGATAATATCTGGTACTGGGTTTGCTAGGTTATCAAGGATATTTTCTATTTTGTGGATCAGCTCAGTGAATTCATCAACTGTTGCATCTGGCGGTTTGTATATTAGAATAATTATTAGATTTACATTCTCTACCATGATTCCAAGTACCTCTACCACCTCATTGGTCAAGTTCAGGAGCTCTGTGCATTCCAGCTCCTCTTTAATATACAGACCTACGCCTCCACTTGACCTAATTACTCTTACTCTAGTTGATTTGGTGGATACCTTTGTCACTTTTAACCCCACCCATACTGGTACACGTGTTGTTGCAGCTCCTTCTCGGGAAGCAGCTGTCCACTTAGCCTCGTCGTCCTGCATTGGGGAGACACTGGTTCGAATGTCAAAAAATGCCTGGTAAAATAAATGCCAGGATTGGCACAGTTATTCTCCCATACCATGTAGCGACTGGTGATAAGGAACTTAAAGACTACCATAATAAACATATCCTTGAGGCCCAAGGCCATTCTATCCTCCATATTAATATGTTACTCGCCCTCCCTCATGGTCATCATTGCCAATCTCTTTGTGTAATGAAAATCACTTTTGATAGGTCCTTTCCGTCTTCCGTAACTCTTGGTGCCAGATGCTCTATTCAGGAGTACATCTGCTCTTCTCGCCTCTTCCCTCTGTGGTGTCGTCTTGTCGTGGTGAGGGGCTCACGTACACCACCCTGGGACTAGTGAGGGTTGCCTTTGCCCACTCTCCTGTCCCCTCTTTGTGTGTTGTACATGCAGATAGGCACCACTTAGGGGCTTTGTAAGCTATCGGACCGCCCGCTGGAGGGGTAGCCCTGAGTGGATGGCTGGGTGTCCAGGCTGGGGCAATAGGGGGAGTGGGGTCTATGCACCAGTGTGGGAGAATGAACTATGCAGTAGGACTCCTTGTTAAAAACGGGGGGGAGGCACCGCTGGGGACGATGCACCCTTCCTGCACTGGCCCGCGCTCGGCCTCCCTGGCTGCCCTGGTAGGTGGTATCCCTTGGATCCAGGCCCCAAACTTTTAGAAAGACTGCTGCATGAATAATGAAACAACTTCCCTTTCCCAGGCTCATGGGGGGTGGGTGACCAGCCCCCTGAGTCGGACTGTGCTGGAAGACTGGGCTCTGTAGCCCCCGCTACATTGGGCCCAGACTGGACTACTCCCCCGCTCCCCTTCCTCTTCTGTGGTTGGGTTGAGCCCCAAGCCCCCTGTGGTGACTACCTCGTCCCCTAGTACGACTCCATCTCTCATTGTGACTACTGCACCGTATGACCCCCCTCTCTCTCTCTCTAGGGGGTTCTCACCACCGTCCCCGCCATGGCTGCTCTCGCATGCTTCCTTCCCATACCAATTCATACCATGCCTTGTTTGATCTTGCTACGTGGACTAAGTACTTCCCATCATTTAGATTCTACTCCTGACAATTTCTCCCTCCATAGGCACCTTGTTGATTCAGTAGATGCCGTTGTTACTTTTAACCCCACCCATCTCGGTACGCATGTTGTTGCTGCTTCTTCTTGGGATGCAGCTGTCCACTTGGCGACTTTGTCCTACATTGAGGTGACCCCCCTGTTCGGGTCTCCAAGAATGCTCAGTTAAGTGCCAGTGTTGGCACTGTTCTCCTCCCACACCATGTTACAACCGGTATTAGGAACCTCAAGGACTGCCACGAGGATATTAAACATGTCCTCGAGGCCCAAGACCATTCTGTTCTCCAGGTTTACACGTTCACGACCCCCTCGTGGCTGTCGCCGTCTGTCCCTTCGGCTTGTGAAAATTACCTTTGATGGTTGGACACTTCCGCCCTCTGTTATTCTTGCTGGTGCCAGATGCTCCATTCAGGAGTACATACCCTCTTCTCGGCTTTGTAATAAATGCTGGAAGTTCGGACATGGTGCCCTCAAATGCTCCAGTATTCTCTCTCTGTCTGCCCTATGTGTGGGAACGAAGGTCACTTTAAGTCGGAGTGCACTTCTCCCCAGGCTCGCTGCCTCAATTACGGTGATGCCCACCCTACCTTCTCTCGCGCGTGTATCCATTACAAACATGAGGCAGCTGTCCTCAACTTGAAGCACTGGGAACATTTGTCTTTTCCTGAGGCGAGGCGCCAAGTTCACCATCCCCCTCCTTCCCCTTTCGCTGGGGTTTCTTACGCTCACGTGTTGCACTCTTCCTCTCCTCGTCCTTCCCACCTTCCTCAGTCTCACAACAGTTTCCAGGCCTTAGACCCAGATACGCCCACCGCCTGCTCCACTGTTCCTTTACATTCTGACCCGAAGGGTCCCCCTCCTGGTTCTCTGTCAGGGGTTCCCCTTCTTTCTACCCAGTCTGTCATGTCTCCTGTGTCTTCTTTCTCAACTCCCTTTGATCCTCCTTCCCATCCTTCTCCTCTCTCTCTTAGCTCTCCACGCTGCCTGTCTGTGCAGGCTGATGTCCATCCTTCTCCTAGTGATCATCGTGTTGTTCGCTCTCATTCTTCTTCTGTTGAGACGTTTGAGTCTGTTGCCCAGTACGTTGCTGCTGGAACACCTGTCTCTGAGTTAGAAGCGAAAGCCTGGCTTATCTCCTTCCTCCTCCCCGGCTGGTAAGAAAGCTTCACTTTCATCCTCGCCCCCTACCTCTGACTATCACTCCACCTCTCCCATTTCGGTGGTCGAGCCCCCTGTTCCTGCTTTGGAGGTTTCTTTGGCCCCCGCTACCCTCTCGGTTCCTGCCCTTGCTGAGGTGTGCTCCCCGGTTTCTGCCCCTCCTGCTGTCCTTGACAGTCCCTCTCGGTTGCCTCCTCCTCTGGACCCTGCTCATCTGCCTGTGGTCTGTCCTCCCACTCCCTTCCCTCCATCTTTACTCAGTTTACCCATGCCCACTATCCCTGACTTCGCTGACCCTGATCCTGATCCTGCACTTCTTTGACATGCTGTGTTCCTTTTTAACCTTTGTTTCTTCATTGTTCTCTGTTCCTGTCCCTTCTCTTTTTGTCGATGTCTATTCTTCAATGGAATATTCATGGATATTACGCCAATTTTCATGAATTCCAACTTTTGATTTCACAGTTTTCACTCCTTTGTGTCCGTCTCCAGGAGCCGATGCTTGGTGCTCTTCCTGGTCGCTTCTGTGATTATTCCTTTCTCTCCCCCTGCCCCCCCCCCCCCATCAGATTTTGCTGGGGCCAATAACTTTTTTGCTTTTGATTCGTTCTGATGTTCCCTTCATCCCCTTACTTTTTCCATCACCTCTCCAATGTTCTGTTGCCTGTGTCTTTGTGCGTAAATGGTACACAGTTTGTTCCATTTATCTCCCCCAAAATGTTCCGCTTTCTCTTCCCGATCTTAAACACCTAGTGGACTCCTTGCCAGAGTCTGTGCTCCTGCTGGGTGATTTCAGTTGTTGACATACCCTCTGGGGTGATGTTCTGAGAAACAGCCGGGATCGCCTTCTCGAACCGTTTGTCCTCTCTTCTTCCCTGTCTCTTCTGAATTCTGATGAGTCCACTCATTTGGACTCTTGGACTGCACCCTTTCCTGTCTTGATTTTTTTCTTTGCTCGTTGTCTCTTTACTTGAATTTCACATTTCGGGTTCTTGATGACTTCCATGGCAGTGACCATTTCCCCATCCTTGTTACCTTTTTTCTTTTCACCCTCCCCTCTCCTTCTCTAGGTGGCGGTTTGCCGAGGCTGACTGGCATCAATTTACCCTCTGTGCTACTCTCCGACCTCTCCATTTTGCTTCTCCCTCGTGCCCTCCTCCTTTTTCATGACACCGTCTTCAATGCTGCCCTCCACTCTATTCCTCGCTCTACCTCTCAGGAAACATGGAAGTGCGTTCCCTGGTGGAATGTGAACTGTGCTTGGGCTGTCTGCTATAAGCGTGCAGCCTGGATGAGACACCGCCGCCGGCAGATGGCTGATTTTTGTCTTTTGTTTCGGAAGGCGAGTTCAGTGGTCCATAGGACCATCTGTACAGGTAAACGTGAGTGTTGGAGGTCTTATGTTTCCACCATTACGTCCGAAAATACTCTGCCGCAGATCTGGAGGGGTATCCGCAAGATAGTGGGTAAGTTTGCTTCTGATGTCTCGCCGGTCCTCCACCTCCGTGATACTCATGTGGTGGACCCGTTGCACGTTGCGACCAAACTGGGTTCCCACTTTTTGTCTGTTAGCTCTGGTTCTCATCTTCCTCAATCTTTCCTTCTTCGTAAGCCTGTTCTTGAATCTCGTCCTTTAGATTTCTGCACTCATCTCAGCCTTCTCTATAACGATCCCTTCTCTCTCTCTAAACTTAAGTCTGCCCGGTCCCTCTGTGGTTCTATGGCAGTGGGTTCCGATGGCATTCATTATGAGATGCTTCACCATCTCCCTCTGTGCATGTCTCGGTATTTACTGAGTCTGTATAATCGGGTCTGAGAGTCATCTTCAGTACCTGAGGACTGGCTCGATGCTGTTGTCCTCCCCGTCCTCCCTGTTATGTTTCCAGAGTCTCTCAGGACATTCCCTAAGGACTTCCACCCTATTGCCCTCATGAGTTGTCTGCAAACTCTTTTGAACGTATGCTTAACGTTTGTCTGATGTGGTTTTTAGAACACTCACCACCTCTCCCCTTCTTAATTTGGTTTTCGCAAGTACTGCAGCACAACAGATGTCCTGGCAAACTTGGAGGTCTATATTTGTACTGCTTTTGCTGCGAAGACCTCTGTTGTTGCCGTCTTCTTTGACCTGGAAAAGGCTTACGACACCACCTGGAGATATCATATTCTGTCACAACTTCATTCATCTTGCCTTCGTGGTAATCTCCCTCTCTTCCTCCAAAGCTTTATCTCTCGTTTCTTTCGAGTTAGGCTTAGTGCCACTCTCTCTGCCCCTTTTAGGCAATATGAGGGTGTACCCCAAGGTAGTGTTCTGAGTACTACTCTTTTTCTAGTTGCCCTCAAGGGTCTTTTTTCCTCCCTTCTGGCGTTTTCTTCGCTCTCTATGTCGACGATCTTACCCTTTCCTGTCGGGATGATGATTCGCCTCTCCTTCAATGGTGGCTTCAACTTGCGATTGATGCCATGTCATCTTGGGCCACTTTTCATGGCTTCAAGTTCTCTATGTCTAAGACTTGTGCTATGACTTTTGCTCAGAAGCATGTCGTTCTTTGTCCCTCTTTCCCTTTATGGTCATCCCCTTGTGTTCAGGGAGTCCACTAAGCTTTTGGGGTTAATCTTTGACACTCGTTTGTCTTGGTCGCCTCATATCTCTTACCTCCAAGTTGAATGCTCCAAGACCCTTACCATCCTTAAGGTTTTGTCCCATACTTCTTGGGGAGCTGATAGCCGCACACTCCTCTCTTTACATTCGTCTCTCGTCCTGTCTAAACTCGATTATGGTTGCCCTGCTTACTCGTCTCCTACTCTTCGTCGTCGTGATGCTTTGCACTGTACTGGGTTGCGCCTCAGCTCTGGTGCCTTTCGTTCGACTCCCACCCTCAGCTTGTATGTTGATACTGCCTTCCTATCTTTCCAGGATCACCGTGATCGCCACTGTCTTTGATATCTTGCGCGGTCTTTGCAACATCCTTCCTCTCGCCTGTTGTCATGCTTTGACTTTTACCCCTCCTGTAGTTCCTGTTCTTCATCACCACCTCCCTCTTTTTCGTCTTGTCTGTATTTAGATGTCACGTGGTGGATTCTTCGTGACCTCCATAACAGTGACCATTTCCCCATCCTTGTCACCTTTTTCTCTTTTCACCTTTCTCTCTCCTTCCCTAGGTGGCAGTTTGCCAAGGCTGACTGGAATCTATTCATTCTACATGCTACTCTTTCTGACCTCTCCTCTCTGCCTCACCGTCGAGCCCTACTCCTTTTTTCATCACACCATATTAGACGCTGCCCTCCACTCTATTCCTTGCTCTACCTCCAGGGGCATGCGGAAGTGCGTTCCCAGGTGGAATGCTGGGTGTTTCGACTGTCCTCTGTAAGAGTGCAGCCTGGAAGAAAGACTGATGCAGACAGACAGCTGTTTTTTTTGTTTTATAAGGTGACTGCAGTCCGTACGGTTAAACGTGAGAGTTGGAAATCTTTTGTCTCCACCATTACGTCTGATATTCCTCTGCCCCCGATCTGGAAGAAAATCCGTAAGATTGCGAGTAAGTTTGTTCCAGATGTCTCGCCAGTCCTTCACTTCCATGATTCTATTGTGGCGGATCCTGTGTCAGTCGCCACCGAACTGTGTTCCCCTTTTTCGACTCGTGGCTCCAGTTCTAGTCTTCCTTCATCTTTCCTTATTCGTAAGCACCTTCATGAATCTTGTCCTATAGATTTTCGCATGCATCTCCAGCTTCTCTATAATGATCTCTCTCTCCGAACACCAGTCTGCCCTGACTCTCTGCGGTTCTATGGCAGCGGGCTCAGAAAGCGAAACATCTCCTAATGAATGTCACCTCTCTCAATGCATAGTTTCAGTATATACTGAATCTGTTTAACCTTATCTGGCAGTCATCATCTGTCCCTGAGGACTGGCTTCAGGTGGTGGTTTTTCCTATTCAGAAACCAGGGTCTCCAGGCAATATGGACCTTAGCTGCTAAGGACATCTGCCCCATTGCCCTCAAGAGTTGCGTCTGCAAACTCTTTGAACATATGTTCAATGTCCTTATGATGTACTTGGAACACTATCGCCACCACTTACCTTCTCAATTTGGCTTTTGCATGTGTCATGACTGATGTTTTGGTGAACATGGTCTATATATGTACTGCTTTTGCTGCAAAGACCTCTGTTGTTGCTGTCCTTTTCTTGACCTGGAAAAGGCATATGACACCACCTGGAGATACCATATTTTGTCCCAACTCCATTCGTGGTAATCTCCTCCTCTTCCTACGAAGCTTCCGCTCTAATCGTTCCTTTAGTGATGGTTTGTACCATTCTGCCTCTTTACGGCAATATGAAGGTGTACCCCACAGTAGTGTTCTGAGCACTTACTAATTTTCCAGGTTGCCCTCAGTGGTCTTCTTTACTCCCTTCCCTCTGGAATCTCATCAGCTCTCTATGTTGACAATCTTACCCATTGCTGTCAAGGTGATGACTTGCCTTTCCTTCAACGGCGACTTCAACTTGCGATTGATGCCGTGTCATCCTGGGACACCAATCATGGCATCAAGTTCTCTACAACTAAAACTTTTGCGATGACTTTTACTCGGAAGTAGGTCGTTCTTCATCCCCCTTTGTCGCTTTATGGTAATCGCCTTTTGTGCAAAGATTTTGCTAAACTTATGGAGTTAATCTTTGAAACTCGTTTGTTTTGGTCTCCCCATATCTCCAACCTCTGAGTTGGATGCTCTAAGGTCCTTAACTTACTTAAGGTAAGTTATACTTCCTTGGGAGCTGATACGAGCACGCTCCACCTTCGTGCTGTCTAAACTCAAGTATGGTTGTCTTGCTTACTCGTCTGCCTCTCCTACTCTTTGCTGTCTTGATGCTCTGCACCATAATGGGTTATGCCTCAGCTCTGGTGCCATGCGTTTGACTCCTACCTAAAGTCGGTATGATGAAACAGGCATACTGTATCTACAGGATCGCCATGATCGCTACTGTCTTTGCTACATTGCACAGTCCCTACAACACCCTCCTCACTCTCGCTTATGTCGTACTTTTCCTTGCACACTTTTCTTCACACTTCCGCTCCATTTCCGTCTTGACAGATGGGGTCAAAGTCTGCAGATGGTGTAGCCTACTCTGTTGTTTTTCCTGACCACACCTATGTGTCGCCTGCATCCAGAGACTAGCATCTCCACAGCAGAACTTTGTGCTATTTTGTATGCTCTTTGTCAACAGCTTTCTTGTTATCAATTTTCCATTATTGTTGTAGTTGACTCTCACAGTGCCCTCATGGCTCTGGAGCCCTTTAATCCAGTTCATTCGGTTGTAGTCGAAATTCAACATTGGCTGTTTCTTATCTCCAATAGATTTAAGACAGTGGAATTTTGCCGGTTTCCCAGCCATATTTGTGTGTCCTTAAATGAGCGTGCGGACTCTGTCACTAAGGGGGCTATCTACACTTGCCCCCATCTCCCTTAAAGGTGTTCCTTATTCTGACTTCTACCCAGTTATTTATTCCTCCATCCTTACCCATTGGCAGGATTGTTGGTCTTCTGTTACTCGTGACAAACTGCATACTTTTAAAGGTAGTGTGTGTCCCCATGGCCCTCCTCCCATCACCATAATTGGTGGTGAGAAATGGCTCTGATGAGATTACGTATTAGCCATAAATGTTTAATTCATAGGCACTTAATGGAGCGCCGTCCTGCTCTTTATTTTCCAAACTGGATTGTCCCTCTTATGGTCGTGCATATCCTTGTTGAATGTCCTGACTTCCAGGAGGCGTGTGTGTCTTGTTTCCTGACTGTCCCTCGTGGTCACTTGTTCCTCGATAGAATCCTTGAGGAATCAGATACCTCTGATATTGTCTGCCTTATGCACTTTCGTTCTCGAATTGGCATCCTTAGTGATATTTACCATTTTTTTATATCCCACACAGTTGATGGTGCTTCGTAGCCTTCCGGGCTTGGTGCCCTCTTTTGATAATTACAATACAATACAAAACAATACAATACAATACAATTTTATTTAGGTAAGGTACATACATACAATAAATTTATACAAGGATTGGTTGACTTATAGGTAGGGCTAGTACATACAATGCCTAAAGCCACTATTACGCAAAGCGTTTCGGGCATGATAAACTTAAATGACAAGCTTAATACTAATTGAGCATAATGAGTAGAATGAAAACAAGAAATGAAAACATAGATGAAAAAGCAGCACAAATACAATTATGTCGACAAACAGCGCTCTTTAAAGAAAAAACAGACATTGGTTGACAATAGAAGGGTAAGGTAGGTTACAGGGAATTTATTAGGTATAGCTTCGCTTTTAACTTAAACTGGTTGAGAGAGGTACAGTCTTTAACATGGTTGGGAAGGTCATTCCACATTCTGGGCCCCTTGATTTGTAGAGCATTTCTAGTTTGATTAAGTCGTACTCTAGGAATATCAAAACTGTATTTATTTCTAGTGTGGTGCTCATGGGTTCTGTTACAACCTTCTATGAAGCTTTTGAGATCAGGATTGGCATTATAGTTTAGCGTTTTATATATGTATAATACACATGAGAGAATGTGCAGTGACTTAATGTCTAACATATTCAGAGATTTGAGTAGGGGTACCGTGTGATGTCTGGGGCCAGAATTGGATATTGTTCTAATAGCAGCTTTGTGTTGAGTAATTAGAGGACGTAAGTGATTTTGGGTAGTAGAGCCCCAAGCACAAATACCATAGTTGAGATATGGATAGATAAGGGAGTAATAGAGAGTCAAAAGGGCAGGGCGTGGTACATAATATCTGATCTTAGAAAGAATGCCCACAGTTTTTGAAACTTTTTCGTACGCAATTACTTGCGTACTCTTTCTCATCTACATTAATGACATTCCGAATACCTCTCAATACCTCAAGCCAGTATTATTTGCTGTTTACACAACCCTCATTTTCTCCAATCCTAAGAATTGGCATATCCAGATTGGTAATAAAGTAGATGGTAAATTCCATGATGATCTCATTGATAAAAAGCTGAATTTCCAGTGTCACATACAAATTATAGCTAAAAAATATTTTAAAATCACGTGGCATTCTTTTCTAAATCAGATATTATGTACGTCACCCTCTACCTTGGTTAAGCTTTATTGGCCTCTTGTCTGTCCTTATCACAATTTTGGTATCATTGCCTGGGGTTCTCCCTAAATTATCTATGATCTCTAATTACTCAAGACAAATCATCAATTAGAACAATAACAAACTGAAGCCACAGACAGCATTTTGCCCCCCCCCCCCACCTTAAATCTAAATCATTGAATATTTTAGATATTAAGTCTAAGTCACTTCACACCCTATCAAGTGCACTATATATACAGTATATATATATATATATGTATATATATATATATATATATATATATATATATATATATATATATATATATATATATATATATATTATTAAATATGACCGAAAAAGTAAATAAATCAAAAATCAATTCTCCAAAATTCATTTTTATTTCTAGTCTGACGCGACACGAGCGCGTTTCGTAAAACTTATTACATTTTCAAAGACTTTAGTTCACGAATACACAACTGAATAGAACTTACGCATCTCCGATTTTATATCTACAATTGAGTGAGGTGGAAGGGGTGATGTGGCATTAACACAAGACAGAACAAGAGGTGGCATTAATAGGGTATTAATTTCATCAACACAAGACAGAACAAGAGGTGGTATTAATAGGGTATTAATTTCATCAACACAAGACAGAACACGAAACAATGGGTATTGAATAGAAGTGTTTGTAGAAAGCCTATTGGTCCATATTTCTTGATGCTTCTATATTGGAGCGGAGTCTAGAGGTGGGTAGAATATAGTTGTGCAATAATTGGCTGTTGATTGCTGGTGTTGACTTTTTGATGTGTAGTGCCTCGCAAACGTCAAGCCGCCTGCTATCGCTGTATCTATCGATGATTTCTGTGTTGTTTACTAGGATTTCTCTGGCTATGGTTTGGTTGTGGAAAGAGATTATATGTTCCTTAATGGAGCCCTGTTGCTTATGCATCGTTAAACGCCTAGAAAGAGATGTTATTGTCTTGCCTATATACTGGGTTTTTGGAGCTTACAGTCCCCAAGAGGGCATTTGAAGGCATAGACGACGTTAGTCTCTTTTAAAGCGTTCTGTTTTGTGTCTGGAGAGTTTCTCATGAGTAGGCTGGCCGTTTTTCTGGTTTTATAGTAAATCGTCAGTTGTATCCTCTGATTTTTGTCTGTAGGGATAACGTTTCTATTAACAATATCTTTCAGGACCCTTTCCTCCGTTTTATGAGCTATGGAAAAGAAGTTCTTGTAAAATAGTCTAATAGGGGGTATAGGTGTTGTGTTAGTTGTCTCTTCAGAGGTTGCATGGCTTTTCACTTTCCTTCTTATGATGTCTTCGACGAAACCATTGGAGAAGCCGTTATTGACTAGGACCTGCCTTACCCTGCAGAGTTCTTCGTCGACTTGCTTCCATTCTGAGCTGTGGCTGAGAGCACGGTCGACATATGCGTTAACAACACTCCTCTTGTACCTGTCTGGGCAGTCGCTGTTGGCATTTAGGCACATTCCTATGTTCGTTTCCTTAGTGTAGACTGCAGTGTGGAAACCTCCGCCCTTTTCCATGACTGTTACATCTAGAAAGGGCAGCTTCCCATCCTTTTCCATCTCGTAAGTGAAACGCAGCACGGTACTCTGCTCAAATGCCTCCTTCAGCTCCTGCAGATGTCTGACATCAGGTACCTGTGTAAAAATGTCGTCAACATACCTGCAGTATATGGCCGGTTTCAAGTTCATGTCGACTAAGACTTTTTGCTCGATGGTACCCATGTAGAAGTTTGCAAACAGCAAAAATTATTATTATATATTTATATATATATATATATATATATATATATATATATATATATATATATATATATATATATATATATATAATAATAATATAATATGAAACACTGAATTGCAATGCTAAACCTGTTCTTAAATACATGGTAGGGGGCTGTAGCAGAATCTTTGAAATCCACACTAGAAACAAATATTTATTTGATATTCCAAGAGTGCGACTTAGCCAAAGTGGAAATATTCCACAAATCAAGAGTCCCAAAAAAATGTAAAATGTTCTTCCCAATAACATCAAAGACTGTCCCTCTCTCAACCAGTTTAAGAGAGAAACTAAGTACTACCTAATAAATGCCATGTAACCTACCTTACCTACTGATTGTCAACCTATGTCTTGCTATTATTAAACAATAATGAATAATGACTGAACTTGTAATACTGCTATATGCCAAGTAAACAAAAAAAGTTACCATGTTTATTTAGTTAAAATTACCATCGGCTGTTCTGTTGCAGTTTTGCTGTTCCGTTCAACATGTAATTATTGTCATTCTTTTTATTTTTTTCTACTTTTGTTCAACTTTTGCTTTTCATCTCAATTATTTTTAGCAATTAATTTTAGGTGTTTATCCACAGCATGCCTGAAACACTGTGCATATTAGTGGCGTTAGGCATAGTATATTCTTGCTTTATCTAGACATCCAACATTGTGCTTGTAACCCATTTTCTATGTACGTTTCTCAAAAAAACATTATCATCTTTAGCATTATCATTATGTTAAACAGGAATAGCTTATGGAATAGTATAGTGAAAGGACAGAAGAATGGGGAATATAATATGTGATTTTTGAGAATATACCAACAGTTTGAGACTTTGCCTGTGTACTGTATGTGAGTGTTCAAATTTAGTCTCTTGTTTATGTATAGGCCAAGGAACTTTTTCATCTTTTTAATGGTAATGTTGACATCAATTTGAAGGTGAATTTCATTTGATAATTTACTTCCAAATACAATGTAATAGGTATTTGCTATATTTAGTTTGTTGGTTGACATCCAACCACATCCAGTTTGTTTCAATTTGTTGTTTACAATATTACTTATTGTGTGATGCATTGGAGTTTGAATAGATGAGGGTAGTATCGCCAGCAAATAGTATTGGTTTAAGGAGGTTAGAGACATTTGGTAAATCATTGATGTATATAAGCAATAGGAGAGGTTCTAAGATGCTGCCCTGTGGCACTCCTACGGTTACAGTAGAGATGTGGGGGGGGGGGGTTATGTCATTAATGGCTACATATTGGTGTCTATCATTAAGATATGATAGAATATAGTTATCAGGAAGGCCTCAGATTCTGTAATGATTAAGTTTAAGTAAAAGGTAGGTATGGCTTACAGTATCAAAGCCTGACTGTCAATTATATTAACCTGAATCTGGCAGTTATATTATCCTGAGACTGGCAATTATAAAACTCATATAGAGTATATATATATATATATATATATATATGTCGTACCTAGTAGCCAGAACGCACTTCTCAGCCTACTATGCAAGGCCCAATTTGCCTAATAAGCCAAGTTTTCATGAATTAATTGTTTTTCGACTACCTAACCTACCTAACCTAACCTAAACCTAACATAACTTTTTCGGCTACCTAACCTAACCTAACCTATAAAGATAGGTTAGGTTAAGTTAGGTAGGGTTGGTTAGGTTCGGTCATATATCTACGTTAATTTTAACTCCAATAAAAAAAAATTGATCTCATACATAATGAAATGGGTAGCTTTATCATTTCATAAGAAAAAAAATAGAGAAAATATATTAATTCAGGAAAACTTGGCTTATTAGGCAAATCAGGCCTTGTATTGTAGGCTGAGAAGTGCGTTCTGGCTACTAGGTACGACATATATATATATATATGTCGTACCTAGTAGCCAGAACGCACTTCTCAGCCTACAATACAAGGCCCGATTTGCCTAATAAGCCAAGTTTTCCTGAATTAATATATTTTCTCTATTTTTTTTCTTATGAAATGATAAAGCTACCCATTTCATTATGTATGAGATCAATTTTTTTTTATTGGAGTTAAAATTAACGTAGATATATGACCGAACCTAACCAACCCTACCTAACCTAACCTATCTTTATAGGTTAGGTAGCTGAAAAAGTTAGGTTAGGTTAGGTTAGGTAGTCGAGAAAACATTCTTGAAAACTTGGCTTATTAGGCAAATCGGGCCTTGCATAGTAGGCCGAGAAGTACGTTCTGGCTACTAGGTACGACATATATATATATATATATATATATATATATATATATATATATATATATATATATATATATATATATATATATATATATATAAATGTATAGTATATATATATTAGTATATTCTGCTTCAGTATATATATATATATGTCGTACCTAGTAGCCAGAACGCACTTCTCAGCTTACTATGCAAGGCCCGATTTGCCTAATAAGAGAAGTTTTCCTGAATTAATATATTTTCTCTAATTTTTTTCTTATAAAATGATAAAGCTACCCATTTCATTATGTATGAGGTCATTTTTTTTTTTTTGGAGTTAAAATTAACGTAGATATATGACCGAACCTAACCAACCCTACCTAACCTAACCTAACCTATCTTTTTAGGTTAGGTTCGGTTAGGTAGCCGAAAAAGTTAGGTTAGGTAGATTAGGTAGTCTAAAAACAATTAATTCATGAAAACTTGGCTTACTAGGCAAATCGGGCCTTGCATAGTAGGCCGAGAAGTGCGTTCTGGCTACTAGGTACGACATATATATATATATATATATATATATATATATATATATATATATATATGTCGTACCTAGTAGCCAGAACTCACTTCTCAGCCTACTATTCAAGGCCCGATTTGCCTAATAAGCCAAGTTTTCCTGAATTAATATATTTACTATAATTGTTTTCTTATGAAATAATAAAGCTACCCTTTTCACTATGTATGAGGTCAATTTTTTTTTATTGGAGTTAAAATTAACGTAGATATATGACCGAACCTAACCAACCCTACCTAACCTAACCTAACCTATCTTTATAGGTTACGTTTGGTTAGGTAGCCAAAAAAGTTAGGTTAGGTTAGGTTAGGTAGGTTAGGTAGTCGAAAAACAATTAATTCATGAAAACTTGGCTTATTAGGCAAATCGGGCCTTGCATAGTAGGCTGAGAAGTGCGTTCTGGCTACTAGGTACGACATATATATATATATATATATATATATATATATATATATATGTCGTACCTAGTAGCCAGAACTCACTTCTCAGGCTACTATTCAAGGCCCGATTTGCCTAATAAGCCAAGTTTTCCTGAATTAATATATTTACTATAATTTTTTCTTATGAAATGATAAAGCTACCCATTTCATTATGTATGAGGTCAATTTTTTTTTATTGGAGTTAAAATTAACGTAGATATATGGCCGAACCTAACCAACCCTACCTAACCTAACCTAACCTATCTTTATAGGTTAGGTTAGGTTAGGTAGCCGAAAAAGTTAGGTTAGGTTAGGTTAGGGAGGTTAGGTAGTCGAAAAACAATTAATTCATGAAAACTTGGCTTATTAGGCAAATTGGGCCTTGCATAGTAGGCTGAGAAGTGCGTTCTGGCTACTAGGTACGACATATATATATATATATATATATATATATATATATATATATATATATATATATATATATATATATATATATAATATATATATACAGTACTGTATATGAATCTGGCAATAATATTAGCCTGATTCTGATATTTGTATTATCTTATATCTGGTATTTTATAAACCAAAAGTTTGCATATATACGAGTGACTCCAGAATTTGTATTATAATGCGGAGTATTTCATCGAAGGCTTAATTACTAATATTTATTTCATTTGCTTACAAATGCCTTAATCTGACAATTTATTAATATAAAAGGATGTCTGCTTTTAAATTAGTGATTTAAAAAATTTGATGTAAAGTCCTTAGTTTGAATATTGTTTAATTGATAAGTATATTTATGATTAATTTTGGCCTGTATTATGAGATGTAGGAGTAACCTATATGGTTTTGATTGGTCGTTTAATTTCTTGTCTTGATGGATGTGAATGATGTTTAATTATTATTTATTTAGGCTCTATTATTAGTTCAGATTATTTATAGATAGAATAATGTGCAATAGATGGCTCTTAAAACCTGTTAATTATTATATTATTATTACTTGATAATTGTCTCAACATTCCAATTTACTGTCCTCTTACTATAAGTGTTGTTTTAATTAGCACATAAATGATCTTCACGTAATATGGTTTATTTACCCCCATGACAATGCTTCAGTATTTGTAAAGTTATAATTCCCGGTTATTAAGGTAATTAGAGAAATAACAAACCCTGAATATATGAACGTTAAAAGCATTTTGGTATGTGCAAAATATTCTTGTTTTGCAAGAACACTGGCTTACATCTTATGAATTCAAAACCACTTCAAATTTATTGATAGTTCTTTTTCCACTGCCAGTATTGACATGTCTATTGACTGGTCAGGTCCTGGAAGACCCTATGGTGCTGCTGCTATCCTGGGCATAACAATATGCAATGTAAAGTTGAGGTTGTCAATATTGTATCAGGGCTCACTCCTGCTATACTTGTGTCCTATAGTTATCTGGAGATGATTTCGGGGCTTATCATCCCCCACGGCCCGGTCCTCGACCAGGCCTCCTTTTTGTTACACAATCCCAAGGAAGCAGCCTGTAGCAGCTGTCTATCTCTCAGGTACATATTTACTGCTAGGTGAACAGACTCATCAGGATGAAAGAAACTGCCCATTTGTTTTCGTCTCCACCAAGGATCGAACCCAGAACCTCAGGACTAAGAATCCGATGTGCTGTCCACTCAGATGTCAGGCCCCTTTGCTCAGGGGCCTGAAAGGTGCTCAGCAGTATTTGATTATGTGTGTGTGTGTATATGCATGGTTTCCACAAGCAATATCAACTGTGCAGATGAGTATGGAAATATATAGACGCTCGAACGCTCATCCGCTCCTGACGACCCTGCTCCCCCTCCAGCTTTATCAGCTGCTCCTTGAGCCCACAACATCCCTAACATGATGTAACAACCCCAGAAGGCAGCTAAGTACCCAGTGACCTAAATGTGACCGAAATATTCGACAAAACCTAACCTACTACCTCATCTCGACCTCATTAGTGTTGCTCCCTGGAGGAAGCTAACCTGACGTTTGCTGCTGCCATATCAACAAGTCTACCCCATCTGCTGTATACATCTCTGCTGCTACCATGCTAAACAATTCTAAGCTCGGCAAGGCCGTAAAGAATGATAGCACACCTATCAGGATGAACCCAACCAGCCAAGCTAGCAACAGGAATAATGCGGCTGTCTCCCCCTTAGGGGCTACCGGGGGGAGTACCGACCCTCCCTGCGTCAACAATAACAAACCTTCTCAGCTGATTGAAGCGTCGTCACTGACTCGAGCCTTACAACAGTTATGTAACCATATGGAGCAACTTAAACGAGCTGCCTCACCATGTACTGACTTTAAGCGTCCCGCTGATAATCCATGGCTCAGATTATTGACTCAAATACATGATGACCAAAAGTCTATAATCCGAGAGCAGTCGGACCTGATAATGAAGCTTCAGAGTGATGCTTTGGCAATGCACAAGGCTAACCAAGATCTGTCTGCCAGAGTCGGCCACCTCGAACATGAATTAAGCTCTCTTCGGATCTCGGTTACTAACTTTAAACCAGCAGAAACCTCTAAGAAGCAAGAAGAGATGTTACAAAAGTTAGAGAACCACTTTAACTCCCTACAACAGCAACAAACTGCAACCCAAGACGAATCAGACCAACTTAAGCTCCTTGATTCTGTCATCATCTCATCACAGGATTTTCCCCATGAAACTGACAGAGAAGACTGTACTGCCATCGTGATCCAGGAATTGCGTACTAAGTTGAATTATTCAATCGAAGCAAGAGACATTAAGTCAGCTTATAGAGTGGGTACCAAATCATCTGGTGCAAACAACAGAAGGATACGCGTGAAGTTGGATAGCTGCTCCCGCAAGTCAGACCTTATCACTGCTGCAGTCGCTAGGAAATCCAAGGTTTATGTGAACGAATGTCTTACCAGATTCAGACAAAATCTCTTATTTAAACTACGTGGAATTCGCAATAGATCCACTGCTATTAAACATTGTTTTGTGCGCGATGGTAAAATAATAGCTAGGAAGACTGACTCTGGAAAAACTTATGTCATAACCACTGAGGCACACCTCACTTCTTTCCTGGATGACTGTGGGATATCAGCTGAATAACCAGAACATAATTTGTAGTCTCACATACAACCAAAGTGTACTTAAGCTCTGCCTTTCCTTTCCAAAGGTGTTTATTTTTATTTTTATTTTAATTTTTACTTTATTTTTTGTTTGTCATCTTTGCCTGTTTTATACTCTTAATTATTTGTTCTTAGTTAATCCCCTTGTCACTAAACCTAGGGCTTTTTATTACCCTGTTAATTAACCATTACTAAGCTAATTATCTTCAAGATCATTTTTTTATGATTATTATTATTTTTCTTATTATTTTTTATTTTACATTTATATTGTCAGTCTCTACTGATTTTTTGTGTTTTATTTTATGTAACTTCTGTGTCCTCCCTGGCTATCTATTGGATCTTTATTTTACTTCTAAATTGTTACTATTTTATTGTATCTGCTTTTATTCTTGTGTTTTGCTTTATCGTGTATCTTGTATCGTGATCTCTCTGCATCTCTATGCACACTGATATTAATCCTGATCAAAATCTTCTGTCTCATATCTATACCAACCAGCACATTGATCATCATTATTGTAAGTATTTCACAGCACACCAGGCTAAAAACAAACTCCAAAATAGCACCTGTCTATCAGTTTATAACCAAAATGTTAGATCACTTGGTAAACATTTTGACGATTTAAATGCACTACTCACAGCACTAGGTACTAACCTATCGTTCATTATTTTAACAGAAACTTGGCTAAATAAAGACTATACCCAACTCTACAACTTAGCTGGTTATAAAGCCATTCATAACTGTAGGCCTAATAAAAAAGGTGGTGGCACAGCTATATATTACCGAGATACATTTATCTGCAACAGTGTTATTAGTGACAGAGATGACTACTGTGAATATACTTTTGCTCAGTTTACAATTAAATCCCTTAAATCCTCTTTGACTATTGGAGCCATCTATAGATTTCCTAATACTAACATAGCTTCTTTCTCAGACAACCTAAGGAATCTTATTATAAACAACAATCTCAACAAAAACCACATCATTCTGGGAGGAGACTTTAATATTGACCTGGGTCAACAAAACTGCTCTCAAGTTGACTATTTCCTTAACAGCATGAACTCCTGTATGCTAATCCCCACTATCACCAAACCTACCCGAGTCACTCAAACATCAGCCACTACCTTGGACCACATATGGACAAACATAACAGCTCCCCTTGTATCTGGTATAATCTACGACAGAACAACTGACCACTATCCTACCTTTCTCATAGCGAACATGGACATAACACCACCAAAAAGCAAGAAATTTTCATTTAGGCTACACAGTGAATCAGCTTTAGACAATCTTACAGAGGCACTTCACAATATTAACTGGGATTCTGAATTCATTAATACCCATGATATAAATTCATTAGCTAACCTCTTCCTCTCCAAAACTCTAAGCCTCTACAACCTTCATTGTCCCCTTCTTACAAAGCAAGTAACTGACAAAAGATTAAACAATCCATGGCTCACAAATGGCATTCTCAACTCAATCAACAAGAAACATGAATATGAAAAGAAAGTTAGGATTGGCCTAGTTTCAAGGGAAGTAGCTAAAAGGTACTCATCAATGCTTACCAGTATCATAAGAAAGGCAAAACTTGCATATTATGTGAATAGATTCAATGAAGCAAAAGGTAACATGAAAAACACTTGGAAAACTATCTCTAGTATCCTAGGAACTAAACAACACTCACATAACCAAATAAAACTCTACAAGGATGGGGATATACCGTCAACTGATTTAGAAATGGCAAATGAATTTAATAGTTTCTTTTCATCGGTTGGTGCTAATCTTGCCAGTAAAATCCCACAGACTCAGACACATATTAACACATATCTCTCAGGCAGCTATCCAAACTCTCTTCTCCTTTCACCAATCAGCCCGGCAGATGTTGTGTCCATCATACACTCTCTAAAAACCAAGGCAGGGAACACCAGTGAAATTCCGTCCATTGTGTACAAGAGAGCCTCCCATGCCCTTGCCCCACCCATAGCACTACTGTTCAACAAATCTATAGAGTGTCACACCTTCCCTGATATCCTCAAAAAAGCAAGAGTAACGCCAGTCCATAAAGGAGGCAATCCGGCGGACATAAACAATTATAGACCAATATCAAATCTACCCATTCTATCAAAAATATTTGAAAAAATTATTTACAAACAGCTCTATTCCTACCTCGTAAAATTCGACATACTCAGCCCCTGCCAGTTTGGCTTCCGGTCCCAAAAGAGTACCAATGATGCAATCATTAGTCTCCTTGACATTATCTACTCAGCCCTTGACAAAAATGAGTTTCCGATTGGACTCTTCATTGACCTAAGAAAAGCCTTTGATACTGTTAATCACAACTACCTCTTATTTAAACTCCAGCATTATGGAATCCGAGGCCTTGCCCTTGACTACATCCGATCCTATCTTAGTGACAGACACCAATATGTAACCATCAATGATACAACTTCTTCCACTCTACCAATTACCGTTGGAGTGCCACAGGGCAGCATCTTAGGACCTCTTCTATTTCTTATATATATAAACGATCTGCCTAATGTCTCTAATATTCTCAAACCTATATTGTTTGCTGACGATACTACCCTTATCTACTCAAACCTCAACCCACATACACTAAATAATGTTGTGAATAATGAATTAAAAAAAGTCCACTTATGGATGTCAACGAACAAACTAACATTAAACATCGAAAAGACTTACTACATCTTATTTGGAAACAAATCATTAAATGCAATTCAGCTACAGATAGACAACATTAACATCAGTAATAAAAATGATGGCAAGTTTCTTGGCCTATTCCTAGACAAGAGACTCAACTTCAGCACCCACATTCAACACATAACTAAGAAAGTCTCTAAGACAGTTGGTATACTCTCCA
Source organism: Procambarus clarkii (assembly GCF_040958095.1). Taxonomy (NCBI): domain Eukaryota; kingdom Metazoa; phylum Arthropoda; class Malacostraca; order Decapoda; family Cambaridae; genus Procambarus; species Procambarus clarkii. The sequence goes on along the minus strand of NW_027189182.1, from coordinate 114,785 downwards.
AAATCAGATATTATGTTCCTAACTCTGCTCTCCTCTCACTATATTATGCACTAATCTACCCCTATCTTAATTATGGTATCTGTGCATGGGGGTCTACCACTGCAAACCACCTTAAGCCCATCATCACACAGCAAAAATCTGCTATCAGAATAATAACTAACTCTGCTTTCAGACAACACTCAGCTCCCTTGTTTAAATCTCTAAACTTGCTAAATATTAACTCCCTCCACACATTCTCTTGTGTCAACTACATTTACAAAACCCTGTTCTTAAATGCAAACCATGCTCTGAAACTCTCCCTGGACAGATGTAATAGGACCCATTATCACCACACCAGAAATAAATATCTCTTTGATATCCCCAGGGTCAAACTTAATCTGTGTAAACACTCTATGCAAATTAAGGGACCTAGTCTATGGAACTCACTCCCTAGTGAATTGAAAAACTGTAAAACTTTTGCCTTATTTAAAAGCAAAACCAAAAAGTACCTAACTTCATCTATTTAGTTTCCTACACTGAGCTTTAATTTGCTCTGTACCTAGTGGTACCCAATCTCCTAATTTTTATGTAATATCAAACAACCTTATCATTGTGTTCATTGCTGTCTTCTTTTATGTGCTAGCCATATGCTGTATTGTGACTACCAATTTTTGTCAACTACCATTCAAGCTGTCATTGCAATCAATCTTATATTGTTTCTGCTGTATTGTGCCTACCAATTTGTTGTCAACTACCATTTTAAGCTGTCATTGCAATCAATCATAGCTACCTATGTGCTTTAATATACTGTACCTATAATTTTCTCTCATCTTTTTTTTTTTTCATTCCATGTAATCTGTTATCATTTTTTTGTCTATAAATTTTGCAAGTATTTACCTCCTTAAAATTTTCTTAGATTAAGGACCTGCCCGAAACGCTGCGCGTGCTAGTGGCTTTACAAGACTGTAATTACCATAATTGTATCCTCACATTCCTTATGTACATTCTTGTATATGCATAAATAAATAAATAAATAAATATGATCAGAAATATATCAATTGACTAATTTGTATCATAATACTGAACTCATGGGGTGGTAGGTGATTTTTAACACTGATTTTACCTGCTAAGATGTATACTTAAATTTGTTTAATGCATTCATGGATGCTGAAAATTGACATAATCCTGCTATTAATGATTTATTTACTATTACTATAGCTTTATGTCATGAGATAGGAATGGAAGGTCTCATATTGATCATTTTCTTATTGATGATATAACTGGTCTCACCTTTAAGTATAAGGCTGTCAGTGATGACAACCTGTCCTGGTATCATCCTGCCATGGCCACCTCCAATATACCTCACTCACAAGTTGCTGCTGCCAAAGATAACATAAACCTCCCTAGAACACACCTAAACGTAGGAAGGCCACTCTTGCTGACCTGGATAAGTTTAAATGCCTGCTTAACGAATACTCAAATCACAAGTGATGCAATTGCTTGCAATATTATTCAGTGCAATTTGCGTCAGAACAATCTCAAGGACTTTTTCACATCAGTCGTTTCAGTGCTAGATAGGGCGGGGGAAGACAGTATTTATCTTATAACCAATAAAAGAAGTAGTATGCCTGGTTGGAATAATCATGTTAGGGGAAATTCAAAATAGATCTACCTTTTGGCATAACCTACAGAAAGATGCAGGGTGCCCCAGACCTCTTGGCATGACCTACGGAAATACGCAGGGTGTCCCAGACCTTTTGGCCTAACCCACAAAAAGATGCAGGTTACTGCAGACGTTTTGGCATGACCTACGGAAAGAGGCAGCAGGGCCCTAAACCTTTTGGCATAATCTGCGGAAAGAAGCAGGGGGCCCCAGAGACGGTTGGTGGCCCCAGCTCAGGTGTGGCACCAGGGCTCAATATCATCAAGAAAGAGGATTAAGAAAGAGAAAGATAATATTGTGAGATCAAAAGTAGTCGATAATCTTTCAAGGAAAAAGTTTTATGATTTTTTGGGTGAAATTAGAAAAAAAGGATCATGCAGAGGAGTAACAAAAGTTATAGATGATGTCTCCGGGGCCCATTAATATATGAAATGGTTTAAAAGAAAAATCTTTAACATTGTAGAACACTGCGAGGTGCAGGACAGATGAGACTGAAACTGACCTAATTACAGCTGTATGTGAAGCCTGCATGAACCCTGCCCCCCCCCTAATGTTAAACACCTGCACACAGTAACCCATGTAATGGTTGAGAAAACTTAGAAAGTTAAACAATAGGAATTATGATATTTTACAAAATTATGATAAAATACAGTAATATATTATGATATATTACTGTATTTTATTTATTATTTTTGTATACAAGGGTTCTTACATTCTTGTACAGCCAATAGCACGCATAGCGTTATGGGTGAATGTTTATGTGTCTTACAGGCTCTCTCTCCCATGATACATCACCACCATGTGTCTTACAGGCACACTCTCCCATGGTACATCACCACTATGTGTCTTACAGGCTCTCTCTCCCATGAAACATCACCACCATGTGTCTTACAGGCACACTCTCCCATGGTACATCACCACTATGTGTCTTACAGGCACACTCTCCCATGGTACATCACCACCATGTGTCTTACAGGCACACTCTCCCATGGTACATCACCACCATGTGTCTTACAGGCTCTCTCTCCCATGGTACATCACCACGATGTGTCTTACAGGCACACTCTCCCAAGGTACATCACCACCATGTGTCTTACTGGCACACTCTCCCATGGTACATCACCACCATGTGTCTTACAGGCACACTCTCCCATGGTACATCACCACCATGTGTCTTACAGGCACACTCTCCCATGGTACATCACCACCATGTGTCTTACAGGCACACTCTCCCATGGTACATCACCACCATGTGTCTTACAGGCACACTCTCCCATGGTACATCACCACCATGTGTCTTACAGGCACACTCTCCCATGGTACATCACCACCATGTGTCTTACAGGCACACTCTCCCATGGCACATCACCACCATGTGTCTTACAGGCACACTCTCCCATGGTACATCACCACCATGTGTCTTACAGATGTTTATTCAGGTAAGGTATATACATACAAGTGATGTTACATTAATGGATTGATATATAGATAGAGCTAGTACATACAATGCCTAAAGCCACTATTACGCAATGCGTTTCGGGCAAGAAAAACATTAATATCTAGAACTTAATACTAATTGAGCATAAAGAATAAAAAGTGTTGAGAACAAATACAAATAAAGATAAAAAAAAAAAAAAGGGGGAACATGACTGAAAAAGCAGTACAAATACAATAGGTTGACAAACAGTGTTAATTAAAAAAAAAGAAAATAAGACATGGGTTGACAATAGAGGAGTGAGGTAGGTTACAGGGAATTTATTAGGTAGTGTTTAGTTTTTATCTTAAACTGGTTGAGAGAGGTACAGTCTTTAACATGGTTGGGAAGGTCATTCCACATTCTGGGCCCCTTGATTTGCAGAGCATTTCTAGTTTGATTAAGTCGTACTCTAGGAATATCAAAACTGTATTTATTTCTGGTGTGGTGCTCATGGGTTCTGTTACAACCTTCTATGAAGCTTTTGAGATCAGGATTGGCATTATAGTTTAGCGTTTTATATATGTATAATACACATGAGAGAATGTGCAGTGACTTAATATCTAACATATTCAGAGATTTGAGTAGGGGTACCGAGTGATGTCTGGGGCCAGAGTTGGATATTGTTCTAATAGCAGCTTTGTGTTGGGTAATTAGAGGACGTAAGTGATTTTGGGTAGTAGAACCCCAAGCACAAATACCATAGTTGAGATATGGATAGATAAGGGAGTAATAGAGAGTCACCAGGGCAGGGCGTGGTACATAATATCTGATCTTAGAAAGAATGCCCACAGTTTTTGAAACTTTTTTTGATATATTTAGAATGTGTCCCTGGAAATTCAGCTTGTGGTCAATGAGAATGCCAAGGAATTTGCCATCTAATTTGTTACAAATTTGGGTATTGTTTATTTTGAGATTTATTTGACTAGAGGATTTATTGCCAAACAGAATATAGAAAGTTTTGTCAATGTTAAGGGTGAGTTTGTTGGCAGTTAGCCAAAGATGGACTTTATTTAGCTCAGTATTTACTGTGGCATTTAGAGCAAGAGGGTCAGGACTGGAGTAAATGAAGGTTGTGTCGTCAGCAAATAGAATTGGTTTGAGGTGTTGGGAGGCATTTGGAAGGTCATTAATGTAGATGAGAAAGAGGAGAGGGCCAAGTATGCTGCCCTGAGGAACACCAATGTTGATGGGTAGGCACACTCTCCCATGGTACATCACCACCATGTGTCTTACAGGCACACTCTCCCATGGCACATCACCACCATGTGTCTTACAGGCTCTCTCTCCCATGGTACATCACCACCATGTGTCTTACAGGCACACTCTCCCATGGTACATCACCACCATGTGTCTTACAGGCACACTCTCCCATGGTACATTGACACCATGTGTCTTACAGGCACACTCTCCCATGGTACATTGACACCATGTGTCTTACAGGCACACTCTCCCATGGTACATCACCACCATGTGTCTTACAGGCACACTCTCCAATGGTACATCACCACCATGTGTCTTACAGGCACACTCTCCCATGGTACATCACCACCATGTGTCTTACAGGCACACTCTCCCATAGTACATTGACACCATGTGTCTTACAGACACACTCTACCATGGTACATCACCGCCATGTGTCTTGACCTTGTCAAGCACAAGGCGAAGCTTGAAAAATTTCCGAGGTATGTCACTAGACTAGTCCCAGAATTAGGAGGCATGAGTTACGAGGAAAGGCTGCGTGAAATACATCTCACGACACTAGAAGACAGAAGAGTAAGGGGAGGCATGATCACTACCTACAAAATTCTCAGAGGAATTGACAGGGTTGATAAAGATTAACTGTTTAACACGGGTGGTATGCGAACAAGGGGACACAGGTGGAAACCTGAGTATCCAAATGAACCACAGGGACATCAGAAGGAACTTTTTCAGTGTTAGAGTAGTTAACAGGTGGAATACACTAGGCAGTGATGTGGTGGAGGCTGACTCCATACACAGTTTTAAATGTAGATATGATAGAGCCCAGTAGGCTCAGAAATCTGTACACCAGTTGATTGACAGTTGAGAGGTGGGACCAAAGAGCCAGAGCTGTTGGATATTTCCAACACCGAATACAACACTGTTGTATTCTCATTACTTATTACTAACTATATTAATTATTGTAGTAAGTAAAATTAACAACACGTAGAATTCTCATGTACTAATAATTCCATCTGTACAGTAGGCTAGAATTCTCACGTCACCTGACGCCAGTATTGCGTCAGATTTCCTTACAGTAAACACATTATATCCAATGTATGTGAGAATTAAAATCGATTCTCTATAACTAAGGCATTCTGTATGATAACTAATTGCAGATGAATTGACTTCCAACTAAAAGCCGAATAGAGCGTTGGAGTCATAACGTTTATCTCGTAATAAAGCTAACGTCACCAGTGAATGCCATGGGGAGACATTAATTCCTCTCCCTTATATATTTACTATTCTTAAAGTGGTAAATAATAATAATTTCCTCCTCTAAATAATAAACCCGTCCAGTCTTCAACGTTTCAAGCGTAAATGCAAGAAATATTAATGTTCGTGACATAATTTGTTTTATGAACGCGCGACGCGGCGTGGGTTGAAGAGGACCAACTCAGTACACGTGTGGAGCCGCTCAGAGGCAGACCTGCGCATACCGTACTCACAAGGAGACGCCATTGCCCAGCCACTAGGGCAGACGTTATCCATCCTCAGATGAAAGTCGCCACTGTGAGGCGTGAATAACCTTGCAGATAATATCTTCAGCTGGTGTTGGTGTCAGATAAGGAACCTTTTAACCTGGTTCTTGACGACACGTGACCAGCCAGCGAAGCGCGCCACTATCCAGGATAGGCTTAGACGGAGCCTGGGGACGCGAATTCCGGCAATCTTAAAACTTATACAGTGCCCTTTCAGCTAAGTATATTCCCTTTATGTGATGCATCTAGTAAAGAATTTTGTAGTAGCTGGGTGATTGACCGTTATGACGCATAACATCTAATAACAGGTGATTAAATTTTGTCACCTGTAACTCTCAATTTCTTGAATATAGAGATTCAGTAGTTAAATTAGTTGCTACTGTAAATATTTGTCTTGCAGCACGTGAGAAGAATTCTTCCTGCCGCCTTCTCCCATGTTAATCCGTCCCATTCGTCAGCCAACCGAGTCCAGAGAATAAGAGGAAACTCCATGGCTTGTCTAGAGGAATCATCATTAAGCTAAGATTTTATATTCTTTCATGAATCTATTGCAATTCTTTATGTGCAGAATTCCTCAGGATTAATATGTGTTTACTGTAACTCTCATTACTATACTTATAATCTATGTTCTCATTTATGGTAATGATATCAGTTTCAATATAATTTATAGGATTAGATAATTATTAATTGAATTAGTGAACGAACCACACTAATTCCTGGACGTACTTACCTCCAGTAATAACCCCCCTCTGTAGGTGTTTGAGGGTTTGATTCATTTAATTATACAGCCCATTAATTATTTCTATGATCATATTCTCTAGTATTTTATCCATAGTTACTGGTTCATCTAGGAATTATCTAATGATCAGAAATTCTCAGTTTCCCTCTTTACTATAAAAGCGGGTGGTCCTTCGTAATTTAATTTACTACATTAATATTTAAATAATCACAATCAAGCCCCAAATATCCCACAAGAGCTCAACCCCTGCAAGCACACACACACACACACAGGGGGCCGGTGGCTGAGTGAACATACGAACGTATGTTCGTATGTTCGTATGAACGTATGTTCGTATGAACGTGTATATCTTTCCTCAATCTTTGACGGCTTTGGTTACATTTATTAAACAGTTTACAAGCATGAAAAATTGCCAATCAACTGTTGTTATTGTTATAAACAGCCTCCTGGTGCTTCAGGGCTCATTAACTGTTTAATATTTGTAAACAAAGCCGCCAAAGATTAAGAAAAGATGGACAGGTTCGTAAGTGTTTGCGTAAGTGCTTTCGTGAATCTGGCTCCTGAACTAGACTCAACAATACGGGTGCTCACTTGCACTCAAGATGCAACTCCAAACAATTGCAACAAAACAATAACAACAATGTTATTTGCCTACAACGCTGCGTACTAGTGGCTCTAGGTAATGTATGTACTAGCTCTATCTATAAATACAACATTATGTTGTAAATCATCTATGTGTGTGTACTTTTCCTCAATAAAAATTTTAATTTGAATTTTAAATTTGAATTTGGGTCACTGAGACGGTCTCCATGGAGACCAAACACACACCGAAACTACGACGTTGGTACAACGTTGGAACAAGTTTTAACACCTAACCAGTTATAACAACCAATATAGCAAGTTGTAACAACGTTCTAATACGTTATAAACACGATGTAACCACGTTATTACAAGTTGTAACAAGCGGAAAATAGAGACAGTTTCGGTTTGTGTTTCCAGGGTGGTAAACCCTCACAAATTACCTTAATACATGTCATTAAGGACGACAATCAAAACAATTACTTTATCTGTTCGTATCACACAGATAAGAACAGTTGACTACAAATCAGTTTAATCAAAACCACAATTTGGGATATTTACAATGATTAATTACGTTAATTACTGTCATCCAGACAGTTAACAACAACAGTAATTTACGTTAATGACCACCTGTCACTCAGTCCGACAACTGAAGCAATAATTAACAGTAATTACTCTGTCATCAAGACAATTAAACAATCAGTAAGTAATTAGTACTGACACACGGAGGACAGCTTAATCAAGACAAATTACATTAACACAACTATATCACTCAAGACAGCTTCCCAAACAAGAATGTGTCACCTCACATAATTACGCTAATTACACTGCCTCACCGGACAGTTAATGACCACAACTAATTTACTTCACTGACTCTTCAATTAACCTCGTCACGCAGACAGACAAACACGATAACACTACATCCCGTCCTCTTAAAGTAATGTCGCTTTTCGCTCGTCTGCTTTGGCCAAAATTGGACATAATATGAAATGAAATCGGCTCATGAAAGTGACGTACTGTCCCGTTTTCTGTTTGAGTCGTCCGGCCTACTCGGTAAGGTTAGGAGAGGAAACTTTCAATTAACGTTTTTTCATGACGTTTTGAAACTTTAAGAGAATTTCCCGCTGTCCTAACCTCTTAGCGTGCTCGGGTGGGACAGCGCAGTGGGACGCAGAGGAGGCAGCGTGCGTTGTGCTTCTGGGTCACAAAAGTGAGTTAGGTTCTCTCCCAGGTGATGGCAAAGGAGCTTACGGAGTCACAGCTAAGCAGAAGGGAGGAACGAAATGGCACTCGCCCCTACGGTGGTGAGGTGGGCTGTGTACAGTGGGTGCTCATCAGATCATTTGGGAATGCATCGGATGAGGGAGTGGGGAATGGAGGGGAGAACGAAGGGAATAGAGAAGGGGATGGTGGGGAGGACAAGGAACGAGGGAGTGGGGAATGGCAGGGAGGACGAGGGAGTGGGGAATGGCAGGGAGGACGAGGGGATGGGGAAGTTGGGGATGGTGGGGATGACGAAGGAGTAGAGTGGGGGATGGTGGGAGGACAAGGGACGAGGGAGTGGGGAATAGTAGGGAGGACGAGGGGGACCGGTGACCGGAGAGTGGGGAATGGCGGGGAAGACGAGAGGACAGGGAAGGGTTGCTGAGCCACAGCAACGCATGGCCGGGTACAGCTAGTAGTAAATACAGAAACTCACCAAGGCCAACACGAGCAGTGACCTGCAACATTCGTAACCACGAGACATTGCTGTGACTGAGAGTGAGAAAGTTAGGGCAGTGTTCTCCGTCAGTTCTCCCAGACAACCCGTTTCTTCAAAGGTCGCAGGACAACAGCTCTAAAGTTCTTTCTTTGTTCCAACAAGCTCTAAAAATCGAACTTTTGTAGCAATTCTTACCAGGCATTAAGAGAAAAGTCTTTTGTTTGTTGCATGCAGTTTGGCTTTTTTGTTTTGTTTTATGTGTTGCCGCCCCGGCGTGGAGTCCTTGCTATCGTACTCGTCAAAAAGGACCTTTTTTCATGAAATATTACTAAAATACTTCCATAAAAACTTTATTATACTACCTCCTCTCTTTTTTGTAATTTATCAAAGGCATAAAAGACTTTCGCTTCAACACTGAACTGAAAAAAAAATAACTTTGAAAATCTTCAGACATGTATTCTTGAAACATCTGAGAAAAACTCCTCCTGAGGTGTTTCCTCACCTGCTTCTCAGAGTGTTCAGGGAAATGTTCATTGTTCTACGCCAGAATGTTCTTCATGAGAATGTTCTTGGCTCTCAACTTACTTGTTCCTCAGTAATATCAATTGTTCTCCACTGACGATGTTCTAGGTAATGTTGATTAATCTATGCAAGCGTTTTTATTTTTATTTATTTATATTGTATGTGGGTGTAGGTGTAGAGGAGACGGGTGTAGGTGTAGAGGAGATGGGTGTAGGTGTAGAGGAGACGGGTGTAGGTGTAGAGGAGACAGGTGTAGGTGTAGAGGAGACGGGTGTAGGTGTAGAGGAGACAGGTGTAGGTGTAGAGGAGACAGGTGTAGGTGTAGAGGAGGGTGTAGGTGTAGAGGAGACGGGTGTAGGTGTAGAGGAGACGGGTGTAGGTGTAGAGGAGATGGGTGTAGGTGTAGAGGAGACGGGTGTAGGTGTAGAGGAGACAGGTGTAGGTGTAGAGGAGACGGGTGTAGGTGTAGAGGAGACAGGTGTAGGTGTAGAGGAGACAGGTGTAGGTGTAGAGGAGGGTGTAGGTGTAGAGGAGACGGGTGTAGGTGTAGAGGAGACGGGTGTAGGTGTAGAGGAGACGGGTGTAGGTGTAGAGGAGACGGGTGTAGGTGTAGAGGAGACGGGTGTAGGTGTAGAGGAGACGGGTGTAGGTGTAGAGGAGACGGGTGTAGGTGTAGAGGAGACGGGTGTAGGTGTAGAGGAGACGGGTGTAGGTGTAGAGGAGACGGGTGTAGGTGTAGAGGAGACGGGTGTAGGTGTAGAGGAGACGGGTGTAGGTGTAGAGGAGACGGGTGTAGGTGTAGAGGAGACTGGTGTAGGTGTAGAGGAGACTGGTGTAGGTGTAGAGGTGGGTGTAGGTGTAGAGGAGACGGGTGTAGGTGTAGAGGAGACGGGTGTAGGTGTAGAGGAGACGGGTGTAGGTGTAGAGGAGGTGGGTGTAGGTGTAGAGGAGGAGGGAGTAGATGTAGAGGAGACTGGTGTAGGTGTAGAGGAGACGGGTGAAGGTGTAGAGGAGGAGAGTGTAGGTGTAGAGGAGATGGGTGTAGGTGTAGAGGAGGAGGGTATAGGTGTAGAAGAGAAAGGTGTAGGTGTGGAAGAGACAGGTGTAGGTGTAGAGGAGATGGGTGTAGGTGTAGAGGAGGAGGATGTAGGTGTAGAGTAGACTGGTGTAGGTGTAGAGGAGACGGGTGAAGGTGTAGAGGAGGAGGGGTGTAGGTGTAGAGGAGATGGGTGTAGAGGAGGGTGTAGGTGTTGAGGAGACGGGTGTAAGTGTGGAAGAGACTGGTGTAGGTGTTGAGGAGACGGGTGTAAGTGTGGAAGAGACAGGTGTAAGTGTAGAAGAGACAGGTGTAGGTGTAGAAGAGACAGGTGTAGGTGTAGGAGACAGGTGTAGGTGTAGAGGAAACGGGTGTAGGTGTAGAGGAGACGGGTGTAGGTGTAGAGGAGACGGGTGTAGGTGTAGAGGAGGAGGATGTAGGTGTAGAGGAGAATGGTGTAGGTGTAGAGGAGACGGGTGAAGGTGTAGAGGAGGAGGGGTGTAGGTGTAGAGGAGACGGGTGTAGAGGAGGAGGGTGTAGGTGTTGAGGAGACGGGTGTAGGTGTTGAAGAGACAGGTGTAGGTGTAAAAGAGACAGGTGTAGGTGTAGAGGTGGGTGTAGGTGAAGAGGGTGTAGGTGTAGAAGAGACAGGTGTAGGTGTGGAAGAGACAGGTGTAGGTGTAGAGGAGATGGGTGTAGGTGTAGAGGAGGAGGATGTAGGTGTAGAGTAGACTGGTGTAGGTGTAGAGGAGACGGGTGAAGGTGTAGAGGAGGAGGGGTGTAGGTGTAGAGGAGATGGGTGTAAGTGTGGAAGAGACAGGTGTAGGTGTAGAAGAGACAGGTGTAGGTGTAGAAGAGACAGGTGTAGGTGTAGGAGACAGGTGTAGGTGTAGAGGAAATGGGTGTAGGTGTAGAGGAAACGGGTGTAGGTGTAGAGGAGACGGGTGTAGGTGTAGAGGAGGAGGATGTAGGTGTAGAGGAGATTGGTGTAGGTGTAGAGGAGACGGGTGAAGGTGTAGAGGAGGAGGGGTGTAGGTGTAGAGGAGACGGGTGTAGAGGAGGAGGGTGTAGGTGTTGAGGAGACGGGTGTAGGTGTGGAAGAGACAGGTGTAGGTGTAGAAGAGACAGGTGTAGGTGTAGAGGTGGGTGTAGGTGAAGAGGGTGTAGGTGTAGAGACAGGTGTAGGTGTAGAGGAGATGGGTGAAGGTGTAGAGGAGGAGAGTGTAGGTGTAGAGGAGACGGGTGTAGGTGTAGAGGAGGAGGGTATAGGTGTAGAAGAGACAGGTGTAGGTGTGGAAGAGACAGGTGTAGGTGTAGAGGAGACGGGTATAGGTGTAGAGGAGGGTGTAGGTGTAGAGGAGACTGGTGTAGGTGTAGAGGAGACAGGTGAAAGTGTAGAGGAAGAGGGTGTAGGTGTAGAGGAGACGGGTGTAGAGGAGACGGGTGTAGAGGAGGAGGGTGTAAGTGTGGAAGAGACAGGTGCAGGTGTAGAAGAGACAGGTGTAGGTGAAGAAGAGAGAGGTGTAGGTGTAGAAGAGACAGGTGGTGTAGAGGAGGGTGTAGGTGTAGAGGAGACGGGTGTAGGTGTAGAGGAGACGGGTGTAGGTGTAGAGGAGGAGGGTGTAGGTGTAGAGGAGACGGGTGTAGGTGTAGAGGAGACGGGTGTTGGTGTAGAGGAGACGGGTGTAGGTGTAGAGGAGACAGGTGTAGGTGTAGAGGAGACGGGTGTAGGTGTAGAGGAGACGGGTGTAGGTGTAGAGGAGACGGGTGTAGGTGTAGAGGAGACGGGTGTAGGTGTAGAGGAGACGGGTGTAGGTGTAGAGGAGACGGGTGTAGGTGTAGAGGAGACTGGTGTAGGTGTTGAAGAGGTGGGTGTAGGTGTAGAGGAGACGGGTTTAGGTGTAGAGGAGATGGGTGTAGGTGTAGAGGAGACGGGTGTAGGTGTAGAGGAGACGGGTGTAGGTGTAGAGGGGACGGGTGTAGGTGTAGAGGGGACGGGTGTAGGTGTAGAGGAGGTGGGTGTAGATGTAGAGGAGGAGGGAGTAGATGTAGAGGAGACTGGTGTAGGTGTAGAGGAGACGGGTGAAGGTGTAGAGGAGGAGAGTGTAGGTGTAGAGGAGATGGGTATAGGTGTAGAGGAGGAGGGTATAGGTGTAGAAGAGAAAGGTGTAGGTGTGGAAGAGACAGGTGTAGGTGTAGAGGAGATGGGTGTAGGTGTAGAGGAGGAGGATGTAGGTGTAGATTGGTGTAGGTGTAGAGGAGACGGGTGAAGGTGTAGAGGAGGAGGGGTGTAGGTGTAGAGGAGACGGGTGTAGAGGAGGGTGTAGGTGTTGAGGAGACGGGTGTAAGTGTGGAAGAGACAGGTGTAGAAGAGACAGGTGTAGGTGTAGAAGAGACAGGTGTAGGTGTAGGAGACAGGTGTAGGTGTAGAGGAAACGGGTGTAGGTGTAGAGGAAACGGGTGTAGGTGTAGAGGAGACGGGTGTAGGTGTAGAGGAGACGGGTGTAGGTGTAGAGGAGACGGGTGAAGGTGTAGAGGAGGAGGGGTGTAGGTGTAGAGGAGACGGGTGTAGAGGAGGAGGGTGTAGGTGTTGAGGAGACGGGTGTAAGTGTGGAAGAGACAGGTGTAGGTGTAGAAGAGACAGATGTAGGTGTAGAGGTGGGTGTAGGTGAAGAGGGTATAGGTGTAGAAGAGACAGGTGTAGGTGTAGAGGAGATGGGTGAAGGTGTAGAGGAGGAGAGTGTAGGTGTAGAGGAGATGGGTGTAGGTGTAGAGGAGGAGGGTATAGGTGTAGAAGAGACAGGTGTAGGTGTGGAAGAGACAGGTGTAGGTGTAGAGGAGACGGGTATAGGTGTAGAGGAGGAGGGTGTAGGTGTAGAGGAGACTGGTGTAGGTGTAGAGGAGACAGGTGAAAGTGTAGAGGAAGAGGGTGTAGGTGTAGAGGAGACGGGTGTAGAGGAGGAGGGTGTAGGTGTGGAAGAGACAGGTGCAGGTGTAGAAGAGACAGGTGTAGGTGTAGAAGAGACAGGTGTAGGTGTAGAAGAGACAGGTGTAGGTGTAGAGGAGGGTGTAGGCATAGAGGAGACGGGTGTAGGTGTAGAGGAGACGGGTGTAGGTGTAGAGGAGACGGGTGTAGGTGTAGAGGAGACAGGTGTAGGTGTAGAGGAGACGGGTGTAGGTGTAGAGGAGACGGGTGTAGGTGTAGAGGAGACGGGTGTAGGTGAAGAGGAGACGGGTGTACGTGTAGAGAAGACGGGTGTAGGTGTAGAGGAGACGGGTGTAGGTGTTGAGGAGGTGGGTGTAGGTGTAGAGCAGACGGGTGTAGGTGTAGAGGAGACGGGTGTAGGTGTAGAAGAGAAGGTTGTAGGTGTAGAGGAGACGGGTGTAGGTGTAGAGGAGACGGGTGTGGGTGTAGAGAAGGGTGTAGATGTAGAGGAGGAGGGTGTTGGTGTAGAGGAGGAGGGTGTAGGTGTAGGAGACGGGTGTAGGTGTAGGGGAGACGGGTGTAGGTGTAGAGGAGGTGGGTGTAGGTGGAGAGGAGACAGGTGAAGGTGTAGAGCAGGAGGGTGTAGGTGTAGAGGAGAAATGTGTAGGTGTTGTGGAGACGTGTAGGTGTAGAAGAGACAGGTGTAGAGGTGGGTGTAGGTGGTGAGGAGGAGGGTGTAGGTGTAGAAGAGACAGGTGTAGGTGTAGAGGTGGGTGTAGGTGGTGAAGAGGGTGTAGGTGTAGAAGAGACAGGTGTAGGTGTAGAGGTGGGTGTAGCTGTAGAAGAGACAGGTGTAGGTGTAGAGGAGATGGGTGTAGGTGTGGAGGAGACGGGTGTAGGTGTGGAGGAGACGGGTGTAGGTGTAGAGACGGGTGTAGGTGTAGAGGAGACGGGTGTAGGTGTAGAGGAGACGGGTGTAGGTGTAGAGACGGATGTAGGTGTAGACGAGACGGGTGTAGGTGTAGAGGAGGTGGGTGTAGGTGTAGAGGAGGAGGGTGTAGGTGTAGAGGAGATGGGTGTAGGTGTAGAGGAGGAGGGTGTAGGTGTAGAGGAGGTGGGTGTAGGTGTAGGGGAGACGGGTGTAGGTGTAGAGGAGACAGGTGTAGGTGTGGAGGAGATGGGTGTAGGTGTAGAGGAGACGGGTGTAGGTGTGGAGACGGGTGTAGGTGTAGAGGAGACGGGTGTAGGTGTAGAGACGGGTGTAGGTGTAGAGTAGGTGGGTGTAGGTGTAGAGGAGGAGGGTGTAGGTGTAGAGGGGATGGGTGTAGAGGAGGAGGGTGTAGGTGTAAAGGAGGTGGGTGTAGGTGTAGAGAAGATAGGTGTAGGTGTGGAGGAGACGGGTGTGGGTGTAGAGGAGGCGGGTGTATGTGTAGAGGAGACGGGTGTACGTGTAGAGAAGACGGGTGTATGTGTAGAGAAGACGGGTGTAGGTGTAGAGGAGACGGGTGTACGTGTAGAGAAGACGGGTGTAGGTGTAGAGGAGACGGGTGTAGGTGGACAGGGAGGCAAGGAAGGGCCTTCAGGCCATTATACATAAGTATACATGAATACAATATGCAGTATATATATATACAACATGTGTATCAAAACTATGTCTATGTGGTATACATCTCACAATCCCATAATCTAATTTAATGTTAGAGGACAATGCAATGAACAATAATGAAAGGGAAATTACACAGTATACATGAGAGTAATACATCCGAGACCTAAATTTATACATTCTCCATCATAGTTCACATAATATTTCCTATACAGCATTATGTAGCGTTCCATAATATAAGCATATACGGATGTTTTTCAAGCTACATGACATTAGGCTACTGCTATTCACTAGACTTCTAATATATATCCACAAATACATGGCAAGGACTTATGGTACAGATATATAATATACATAGATATATGTGGAATACATTGGCAATACACAATTATTTCTAGTGTGTTGACGAAAAAAGAATAACTACATAAATTAATATTCGTGATACTAGGCTAATCAGCCAAGACATCACTATACAGTTTGAGCACATCATACACCAGCTACAGTATGATCATACTGGTGTATGTGTGGTCATAACACCACCTCACACCCATATGGTAATATCACAACACACCATGGACCAGTATGGTAATATCACAACACACCATGGTCCAGTATGGTAATATCACAACACATCAGGGTCCAGTATGGTAATATCACAACACACCATGGACCAGTATGGTAATATCACAACACACCATGGACCAGTATGGTAATATCACAACACACCATGGACCAGTATGGTAATATCACAACACACCATGGACCAGTATGGTAATATCACAACACACCATGGACCAGTATGGTAATATCACAACACACCATGGACCAGTATGGTAATATCACAACACACCATGGACCAGTATGGTGATATATATGAGCAGTGATAGTGATATATCAGTAAATGTAAGGAGGAAAAATATCAGTGAGGTGATAATGCAGTAAAAGTGAAATGATGTTGGTGTAGCAGTGATAGTGTTATGTGATAGTGAGCTGTTGGTGATATAACAGTGACAACAGCTGTCATATAGTGACACCAACAATTTGTTACTCAACATGGTCAGTATATGACCCCAAGTGTGGGGCCTGAGGTGATGGTGATATATAGAGGTGATAGTGAAGCTATAGTGATACAGCAATGATAGGTTACAGTACTGAGAAGATATAGCATTGATGGTGATACAGCCGTGATTGTCAGGTATATAATACCAAAGAATAAATATCAAAGATAGTGAAGTTATGATGATATAGTGATAAAAGTCTGTCCTTAAATTACATTGGAATCAAAACACGCAGTCCATGGTGACGCAAGAGTGATGGTGGTGTTGTTACAGTGAACTAGAGTGGTAGCACAACACCACAGTAGTGATGGTGGTGGTACAGTGAACTAGAGTGGCAGCACAACATCACAGTAGTGATGGTGGTGGTACAGTGAACTAGAGTGGCAGCACAACACCACAGTAGTGATGGTGATGGTACAGTGAACTATAGTGGCAACACTATAGTAGTGATGGTGATGGTACAGTGAACTAGAGTGGCAACACAACACCACAGTAGTGCTGGTGGTGGTACAGTGAACTAGAGTGGCAGCACAACACCACAGTAGTGATGGTGGTGGTACAGTGAACTAGAGTGGCAGCACAACACCACAGTAGTGATGGTGATGGTACAGTGAACTAGAGTGGCAACACTATAGTAGTGATGGTGATGGTACAGTGAACTAGAGTGGCAACACAACACCACAGTAGTGATGGTGGTGGTACAGTGAACTAGAGTGGCAGCACAACACCACAGTAGTGATGGTGGAGGTACAGTGAACTAGAGTGGCAGCACAACACCACAGTAGTGATGGTGGTGGTACAGTGAACTAGAGTGGCAGCACAACACCACAGTACTTATGGTGATCGTACAGTGAACTAGAGTGGCAGCATAACACCACAGCAGTGATAGTGATGGTACAGTGAACTAGAGTGGCAGCATAACACCACAGTAGTGATGGTGGTGGTACAGTGAACTAGAGAGGCAGCACAACACCACAGTAGTGGTGGTACAGTGAACTAGAGTGGCAGCACAACACCACAGTAGTGATGGTGGTGGTACAGTGAACTAGAGTGGCAGCACAACACCACAGTAGTGATGGTGCTGGTACAGTGAACTAGAGTGGCAGCACAACACCACCGTTGTGATGGTGATGGTACAGTGAACTAGAGTGGCAGCACAACACCACAGTAGTGATGGTACAATGAACTAGAGTGACAGCACAACACCACAGTAGTGATGGTGGTGGTACAGTGAACTAGAGTGGCAGCACAACACCACAGTAGTGATGGTACAGTGAACTAGAGTGGCAGCACAACACCACAGTGATGATGGTGATGGTACAGTGAACTAGAGTGGCAGCACAACACCACAGTAGTGATGGTGGTGGTACAGTGAACTAGAGTGGCAGCACAACACCACAGTGATGATGGTGATGGTACAGTGAACTAGAGTGGCAGCACAACACCACAGTAGTGATGGTGGTGGTACAGTGAACTAGAGTGGCAGCACAACACCACAGTGATGATGGTGATGGTACAGTGAACTAGAGTGGCAGCACAACACCACAGTAGTGGTGATAGTGAACTAGAGTGGCAGCACAACACCACAGTGATGATGGTGATGGTACAGTGAACTAGAGTGGCAGCACAACACCACAGTAGTGATGGTGGTGGTACAGTGAACTAGAGTGGCAGCACAACACCACAGTAGTGATGGTGGTGGTACAGTGAACTAGAGTGGCAGCACAACACCACAGTAGTGATGGTGATGGTACAGTGAACTAGAGTGGCAGCACAACACCACAGTAGTGATGGTGATGGTACAGTGAACTAGAGTGGCAGCACAACACCACAGTCCACCACAGTCACCTCCGTAATGTCACTGTGGTTGACTGCTGCCCTCACCACATCCAGGCCGCTCACCACATCACCGAAGACATCCGACCACTGGTCACCATCCTGGAGGTCCCTGGTGGTGATGGCGAACTGGGCACTCCTGGGATCCCCCGGATCATCGCAGCAGAACACAGCTCCTGCCCGCCCTGACTCCCGGTACTGCCCCTGGAGGTCAGGCAGCAGTGGGGCTCCTCCCTTACCATCATTACTCTCGTAGTCTCCGCCCACCACATACTCATCTGGCTGACCCTTGTCGCACACTTGCAACAGTTTGGTGTTGCGGTAGGTGTGGCCCCGCTGGCCCGTACACAACAACACAAACTGTCTGGCCAGCGGAGTGTCAGGGGTCAGCCGGATGGTGACCCGCCCTCTTGTTGACCCCGCCCACCCGAGGTCAAGGAACACCAGGGTGCAGGAGGGGTCCAGCACGCCCACAACCTCACTCTCCTGCAGGAAATGAAATAAATCATGCTGATAACTGTATAACAAAATGTTATCATATTAGTTATCAAAACTTAGTAACTCAGTAAGACTAGTGGGTGTAATAAAGTAACCTGGAGTGTGTGAGCGTGGGCGGGCGTGGGCTGATGCAGGAGTGGGTGGAGGTACAGCTGTCCGTCTTGTAGAGTTATCCTGGCGGAGCGGCGGCCATCTTGGTCTTCCTGGACGGCCAACACCCGGCCAGCCTCCACCAGCCTCTTGACGGGCTCCCTCATCCTTCTGCGAAGGTCCTCAGCCTGTGGACAGTGTCAGCCCCATTATCACCTGTGGACAGTGTCAGCCCCATTATCACCTGTGGACAGTGTCAGCCCCATTATCACCTGTGGTCAGTGTCAGCCCCATTATCACCTGTGGTCAGTGTCAGCTCCCCCCCTCTACTAGCAGGGGGTTGGTGCTGGACCTGTTGATCCAGCTCCCCCCCCCCCCCTCTACTGGCAGGGGGTTGGTGCTGGGCCCGAAGATCCAGCTCCCCTCTACAGGCAGGAGGTTGGTGCTAGACCTGTAGCTCCAGTCCCCCTCTACTGGCAGGGGGTTGGTGCTAGACCTGTAGCTCCAACCCCCCTCTACTAGCAGGGGGTTGGTGCTAGACAAGCAGCTCCTTGAGGTTACCTTGAGATGATTTCGGGGCTTTTAGTGTCCCTACGGCCCGGTCCCTCGACCAGGCCTCCACCCCCAGAAAGCAGCCTGTGACAGCTGACTAACACCCAGGTACCTATTTTGCTGCTAGGTAACAGGGGCATAGGGTGAAAGAAACTCTGCCCATTGTTTCTCGCCGGCGCCTGGGATAGAACCCAGGACCACAGGATCACAAGTCGAGTGTGCTGTCCGCTCGGCCGACCGGCTCCCGCCCCCTCCAGCTCCAGCCCCCTCTACTGGCAGGGGGGGTTGGTGCTGGACCTGTAGTTCCAGCCCCTCTCTACTGGCAGGGAGATTGGTGCTGGACCTGTAACTCCAGCTCTCCTCTACTGGCAGGTGGTTGGTTCTGGACCTGTATGTAGCTCCAGCCCCTCTACTGGCACGGGGTTTGTGCTGGACCTGTAGCTCCAGCCCCTCTCTACTGGCAGGGGGATTGGTGCTGGACCTGTAACTCCAGCCCCTCTACTGGCAGAGGGATTGGTGCTGCACCTGTAGCTCCACCCCCCTCTACTGGCAGGGGGGTTGGTGCTGGACCTGCAGCTCCAGCCCCAGAGATTTTAAATGTAGTTATTGTCCTTGTATATAAGTCACTGGAGGCAAACCCTCAGCAGTTTAAAAACCAACTAATGAAAATAGAACACTGCTTGGAAAACCTCACAAATCCAGCTCCGAACATCATCCTGCTTGGGGACTTCAACCTACGGCACCTGAAATGGAAGCACCTGGCTAATACAGTAATATCAGAAAGAATACCAGGAAGTAGCCTAAATGAACAGGCACATGCAAATGACCTGCTACGGATGTGCGATAGGTTTGCCTTAAACCAGCAAATAGTAGAACCAACTAGGAAGGAGAACACGCTGGACCTCATTTTCACTAATAATGATGAGTTGATCGGGAACATAATGATTACAAATACCTGTTACTCAGATCACAACTTAATTGAAGTTCTGACAACCATGGGGAACGGACCTTCAAAACCAGTCCAGATTCCCGGTGGAGGAGATTTCAGCAAATTCAACTTCAGTAATAAACGGATAAACTGGGAGCAAATAAACCAGGACTTCACAGAAATAAACTGGGAAGAACAGCTAGAAAATGCAAACCTGAATCAGTACCTGGAAAAAATAAGCTCAGTAGCACTAGAAATATGTTCAAACCGCATACCTCTAAGAAAAAAGATGAAGAGATGCAGATTGGAACGGGAACGTCGTTCCCTATATAGGCGAAGAAAACGAATCGTGCAACAACTTGAGAGTCGCACCCTATCTCAAGAACGGCGAAGAAGGTTAGGTAAAGAAATAGAAACAATTGAACGGAAGCTACAAGAATCATACAAAATCCAGGAGAGGCAAAGAGAGCAAAAGGCCATCAGTGAAATAGAGAGAAATCCGAAATATTTTTTCTCCTATGCAAAATCAAGATCAAAAACCACATGTAGTATCGGGCCCCTGCGAAAGGGAGATGGAACTTTCACCGATGACAACAAAGAAATGAGCGAGCTACTGAGGAAGCAGTACGACTCTGTTTTCAGCGAGCCATTAAACACACTAAAGATTGATAACCCAAATGAATTTTTCATGGATATGATACCAACATCAAATCATATATCAGACGTCACCCTATCCTCACTGGATTTTGAAGAAGCCATAAACAGTATGCCCATGCACTCTGCACCAGGCCCGGATTCTTGGAACTCCATATTCATAAAGAACTGTAAAAAATCACTATCGCATGCCCTCCACATTCTGTGGAGACAAAGCCTAGATACTGGCGTTATTCCTGATATACTAAAAACAGCAGAGATAGCACCACTTCATAAAGGAGGAAATAAGGCAGAGGCAAAAAATTACAGACCGATAGCACTAACATCGCACATCATAAAAAAATTTGAGAGAGTGATAAGAAGCAAGATCACAAAATACATGGAATCACAGCATCTCCATAACCCCGGACAACATGGTTTCAGAACAGGGCGCTCTTGCCTATCACAGTTGCTGGACCACTATGATATGGCATTAGATGCTATGGAAGACAAACAAAACGCTGATGTAATTTACACAGATTTCGCAAAAGCTTTTGATAAATGTGACCATGGTGTTATTGCACATAAAATGCGTTCAAAAGGAATTACCGGAAAAATAGGCAGATGGATCTACAATTTCCTGACCAACAGAACCCAATGTGTGATAGTCAACAAAATAAAATCCAGCCCATCAACCGTGAAGAGCTCAGTCCCCCAGGGTACTGTGCTTCCTCCAGTACTTTTTCTCATCCTCATATCGGACATAAACAAGAACACAACCTATAGCACTGTATCATCCTTTGTAGATGACACTTTGATCTTCATGAGAGTAGGCAACATAGAGGACACGGCAAACCTCCAGTCAGATGTAGATCAGGTCTTTCTATGGGCTACCGATAATAATATGGTGTTTAACGAAGATAAGTTCCAGCTCATGCGCTATGGAAAAATTGAAAATATAAAAACGGAAACCACGTACAAACTCAGGCAAATCATAACATAGAACGAAAAGGCAATGTAAAGGATCTGGGTGTACTCATGTCGGAAGACCTTACCTTTAAAGAACACAATAAAGTAGCCGTTACAACTGCAAGAAAAATGGTAGGTAGGATAACAAGAACTTTTCACACTAGAGATGCTATACCGATGATACTTTTCAAAACGGTTGTACTCTCTAGAGTGGAGTACTGCTGCACAATGACAGCCCCTTTCAAAGCTGGAGAAATTGCTGACCTGGAGAGCATGTAGAGATCCTTTACTGCTAGAATCCACTCAGTAAAACATCTAAACTATTGGGACCAACTAAAGAGCCTAAAACTGTACTCCCTTGAGTGCAGGCGGGAGAAGTACATAATAATTTACACGTGGAAAATTTTAGAGGGGCTGGTCCCAAACCTGAACACAGAAATAACATCACATGAGACCAGAAGACATGGCAGGATGTGCAGAATACCCCCGTTGAAAAGCAGAGGTGCAACAGGTACTCTGAGAGAGAACTCTATCAACATCAGAGGTCCGAGACTGTTCAACACGCTTCCACTACACATAAGGGGCATAATTGGCCGACCCCTCACATTGTTCAAGAGGGAACTGGATAAGCACCTCCAAAGGATACCTGATCAACCAGGCTATGACTCATATGTCAGGCTGCGAGCAGCCACGTCCAACAGCCTGGTTGATCAGTCCGGCAACCAGGAGGCCTGGTCGACGACCGGGCCGCGGGGACGCTAAGCCCCGGAAGCACCTCAAGGTAAGGTAACCCCCTCTACTGGCAGGGAAGGGGGGGGAGGTTGGTGCTGGACATGTAGCTCTAGCCCCTCTCTACTGGCAGAGGGTTGGTGCTGCACATCTGGCTCTAGCCCTCCTTCTACTGGCAGGGGGTTAGTGCTGGCATTGTTTAGGAGTTTGTTGGCAGTTTCAAGGCTTCAGTCTCTTGGAACCCAGCAGTGATCTGTTTTGATTCGCTGTAGGTTGGTGGTGTCAACCGTTCTCTGCACCTCTGTGAGGTGGGGAGGGCCAGGATCCTGGGTTCAATAGAGGATCACAGGTTCAATCACTGTGCAGCACATAAATGGTTATCATGTTTCCTTTCACCTAATGTTCCTGTTCACCAACCAGTAAATATTTATCCAGGAGTTAGACAACTAATGTGGATTGTATGTTAAGGAAAGTCAGTAGTTGACCTTGGGGAACCTCAATAAACCTAAGAACAGGCTTCCTCTCCTCAAAACGCAATTCATTATCTTGAGATATGACCTATGAGAGAAAATAAAAAACTTACTGTTAATGGCTTCTGGGGGATCTCTCCAGTGATTTCCTGAACTTTATTCATGATGCTGGAGGCTGAGTCTCCCAGGTGTACAGGGTCAGCTGTGGCACCTGTCTCTGTGGTCATCATCTCCAGGGCCTCCCTGATGGTCTCCTGCACCTGTCATTACCAACACAAACATTAATGGTGGAGGCTGAGTCTTCCAGGTGTACGTTGTCAGCTGTGGCACCTGTCTCTGTGGTCGTCATTTCCAGGGGCTCCCTGATGGTCTCCTGCATCTGTCATTACCAGCACAAACATTAATGGTGGAGGCTGAGTCTCCCAGGTGTACGTTGTCAGCTGTGGCACCTGTCTCTGTGGTCATCATCTCCAGGGCCTCCCTGATGGTCTCCTGCACCTGTCATTACCAACACAAACATTAATGGTGGAGGCTGAGTCTCCCAAGTGTACGGGGTCAGCTGTGGCACCTGTCTCTGTGGTCATCATCTCCAGGGCCTCCCTGATGGTCTCCTGCACCTGTCATTACCAACACAAACATTAATAGTGGAACCTGGACTATAATGAAGCATCAGGCTGTGAGTAAAGTAACTGGACTATAATGAAGCATCAGGCTCTGATGCTACTGGACTATAATGAAGCATCAGGCTCTGAGTAAAGTGACTGGACAATAATGAAGCATCAGGCTCTGAGTAAAGTAACTGGACTATAATGAAGCATCAGGCCCTGAGTAAAGTAATTGGACTATAATGAAGCATCAGGCTCTGAGTAAAGTAACTGGACTATAATGAAGCATCTGGCTCTGAGTAAAGTACTGTAACTGAACAATATAAGTAATGGTGTTTCTCTACACTGACCACAGTGTAGAGAAACAACAATATGACAGTTGACTTTATTAATAAAAATGTATCAGGTGTTAGAGCAAAATGTTTCCTATATATAAAGTCAACTCTAATCTTGATGTGTCTCCATGTCAAAAGTGTTTATATAGAGGCAATACTACACACAGTTGCACGAGAGCAGTGTGACCAGCAGCATACCTTCACTGAGGTGTGGACAGTCTTGACATCTGGGAAGAGTTCCTGGCACTTCTGGAGCCAATCTTCTACCTTTATCTTGCACCCATCAGCTGTGTCTATGGTTGTGCCAACCTCCTGTGGGGTGTTGACTGTGTCGAGGCTCCCCAACATGGCCTGCAGCTGAGTCTTCCCTTCCTCTCCTTGTATTGTCATATCCACCACACTGGTATCCTCCAGTTCCAAGAGCTTCATCGCTGACTTGTTCTCCTCTAATAGAGCATAGAGTCTGTCCTGGAGCTGGAGGTGGTGAGTCTTCCAGTCCCCCAGCTGCCCCCGGTACTTCCCCAGCTGGGACAGTACCTCTTCACAGCTAGTAATGAGGCTGCTGATGATGTTCTTCTGCTCCTGCACCAGGGAACGTAACGTCTTACTGATGCCTCTGGCAGGACCTTCAGAAGGTTTTGCTGGCACTACTTCCTCAGTTGTTAGCTGGATGTTTTTGAGTTTCCTAACAAATGCCTCCACAGCATAGCTAATTGGGAACTGAGTAGCAGCTGTGGCAGTGTGCTGGGCACGGCAGCTGGGGCAGGACAGCTGACCATTCTTGATAGCATTGTCAATACACTGGGAGCAGAATGTGTGGCCGCACGGCAGATTGCGAGGTCGTAGCTGATTGTCATCATAATCGATAAAACACACTGAACATGCCTCTGGCTTGTTATCCTGTGGAAAAGAATATTTGGTTAAACTAGATGTATTTACAACAAAAAAGTAATATTACAGTACTTTATTTACTAATACAAATTGCATAATATCTATATACATTCTTTGCATTAGCTATTCTAGAGCAGAGTTAATATTACTTACAGATTAACATATTCACACAAGGGCCAATATTTTTTATTAATATATCCCGGAGTATGGGATAATATTTTTTGGTAACATATTGCAGCAGCAGGGCTGTTTGTAAGACGTACCCGAGAGTACAGACTAACAATACCTATCCTTACTTTCTTATGAATAATAGAAGGGAATGTATGTATCGTATGTGATAATTGGGGAAGGGTCAAGTATTTTTAGTCTAAGTTGGACAATAAGTGCACTGTGAGTTAAATCTTTACAAATGGGTTTTATTGAACAACTCCAGATTATTGTACACTTATTAACTATGGGAACACATGATTACGTTACTGGATGAACACACGATTACATTACTAGATTGTTGAGATTGAGTGATACTCTTCACCAAACATAAACATGATGGATGGATTGACTATTGGTCCCACACAAATCTGGGCTTACTCGTTAATTTACTGTAGACTCTCTTGGTAATATAGATATGTAGCATGGATTTTTACAATATAAGGTCTCTACACTTAATCACTTTACTAACGGGGACCAAGGTTGATGGAGTTTAACCCTTTAACTGCGCAGCCTATAAATATGACATTCCCCTAGTGGGCAAGAAATAAATTCTCGGGAAAAAATTCTTTTTTCTTCCGAAAGTGTCAAAAACCCCTCCCTGTATATGGGTATAGCAACGGAATTTCGAAATTGTACTTACTTTGGCTGCTATGGGGTCCGTAAGGTGGCGTGTGATGTCATCATACCCCGTGCGCCCGTGCCGTAAGCTCCCGGGGCCGGTGGGGTGCCCGGGGCGGGGCGCGCGAGTTGCCGCGAATATATTTTTGATCATTTTTTGCACACAGTTCCAAATACATTTTATTTGTTTTTACGTGCTAATCCTATGTATAATGAACACGTACACTATATTATGGCAGTAAAACATCCATACTGTCCAAGGACACTGTGTTACGTGCATGACACTTGTGTACACATATGTTGCACATATTTACCATGTATCATGCTAATTTATGTATATATACAATCTATTTACAGACTATACACTGTCACACTATATACATTCACCATCAACACATTCAGAACACCGCGAGTGTGAGCAACCACACCCAGACAGGCCCTCCCTCACTCCAACATCTTACTCGCCAACATTGCTCCTCCCACCATACTGTTGTTTTTATTACACTATTTATACATGTTATATATACTTATCTACATGTTTTATTTACCAGAACTATGCAAGTAAGCCGGTATTGTGTCCAAACAGTACAGTGGCCACCATACACTCCATGAGAAATCAGACAGCAGACGACTCTACGATTACAACGTTACCTCCCTCACCAAAATAGCTCCACTCAACATACTCCTATTGCTGTTATTACACTATACACACACACTGTACATACCCATGTACATGTGTGTTCCCCATAGCGAACCACGAAGCTAGTGTGGTGAGCAAAACGAGAATGGCTGCCACACAGTGAGGCTACCTCAATTCTCTACTCCCTACCTCACCAAAATTCCTCCTTCCACAATACTACGCACAACGCTAATTATAACCACAATCCTGGTCATTAATTTCTGTAAATGAATAATTGACCACAAGTTTATTTTGAGAAGGAACCTAAGAAGTCGTTTGAAAATTCCTAGATGGACGAAATAATGCTGTGGTGCTGTGGCTAGCGCTGTGAACATCGTGAACAGCATTGAATCACTGATTTTTTTAACATTGTACCCAGTCATTAACACACTCAGGCTCTTCTATAATACAGTATTATCATGGCTAAATAATACTGGTTATATATATATTTTGACATTATTAGGCGATGCTGTGGTCACATGCTGAACAGCAGAGCTGTGCGCTCATGCTGCGAGCGCCAGCTTTGGTTGCTCACTCACTACTGAGGCTCTCGCAACCGGCAACGTGGACCATGATTTTTTCTAAAGATGACGTCTGTTTACAAGAGCCCTGAGGAAGCTGATGTTAACTCCATATAGCCGCGGGAGTTTTGAATGGAACGTGAAAAATAAAAACACCCGGAGGCGCGTTGTGCACCCCGAAGCCTGGGCCTGCAGGCGCGTTGCGCAGTTAAAGGGTTAAACCACGTTACAGTAACACTTAAAGTGGGTGAATGAGTCCAAAATAACACAAGACACACAGGGTTCTACTAACACACATTCCTAAAATTCCTATCCATAAACTAACAAAGAAAAAAGCACTAGTACAGTTAATGCACTTATCGTAACTGTACAAGACCACCCAAGTGTTGCACTGACGTCTACTGGACACTGGAGTAGTCGCCACCTGAGTGGACTACTTGGTGCCGCTCTCCACTCTGTGTGCACTCCCTTGGTTCCAATAATGTTCCACACACAACTCATATGCCAAAATTGGTCATTTGTATATCTTATAGAGTTCCAGACTGTTTTCAACATTTAACACTGCTGTTTCTATATGTATATTTTCAACCAGTGAATGTCTTAAATAAGTGTTTCCTATACTATTCCATTGCTTTGGGGAAGATATATAATTATTAATAATGATAATTTTCCTTTCTAAGTCACTGTGCTTTACATGTACAGAACTGACTATTGTACTGGCAGAAATCATAAATTCATGATTGTCCTGCCCTTCAAGAAGACCTGAACAAAATAAGTGTATGAGCACCACTTGGCAAATGGAATTTAATGTGAACAAATGCCATGCTATAGAATGTGGAATAGGAGAACATAGACACCACACAACCTATAAATTATATAATTACCTAAGTGTAGTTACAGGATGAGAGCTATGCTCATGATGTCTCGTCTTCCAAGCACTCTGTCATATAACGCTTTGAAATTACTGACGCTTTTGGCCTCCACCACCTTCTCACCTAACTTGTTCCAACCGTCTACCCCAAAGTGAAAGTGAATTTTCTTATTCACTTCTAAAAAATTAGATTTTCTTCAGCACCTTTGTTTAGTTTAAATCTGTGCCCTCTTGTTCTTGAAGTTCCAGGTCTCAGGAATTTTTACCTATCAATTTTATCAATTTCCATTACTATTTTGTACGTAGTGATCATATCGCCTCTTTTTCTTGTATCTTTTAGTTTTGGAATATTTAACCCTTTAACTACACAACGTGCCTGCAGGACTACGCTTGGGGTGCACTACGCGCCTCCGGGTGTTTGTATTTTTCACGTTCGATTTAAAAGTGGCTCACGGTGACGCGGGTATGGAATGGATGGCTGGGGGCCCCAGTGATCGTCCACTATCTTGAAAAAAATTCCCAGCATGCCCCGCGGCCGTGGGGAGCCCCAGTTCCCAAACAGCAACCATGTCTGACACATCGTCAATGAGCTCCCGCTCCTCAGTGACCCGCGGTCACGGAAATTGACTCTGAGGAGGAGATTCGCGATATTTTGTACGACGACGGTGCTATGGATGATGACCTGGACTATGATCCAGAGAAAGATCTGACACAGAGGTATGATACAAGTGAGGGAGAGACGCAAGTGGATGATGTGGCGAGCATGTATGGTACACCCTCCTCACCCGGCCTGTCTCGCCGCCCTGGGTCAACACCCTTATCCTCACCACCATCATGTATGTCCCCAGACGCTAGTTTATTCAATGACAGTGCATGTGACGAATCTTTCTTGGGCTTCAGTGACATTGGCTCCGATACGAGTAGTGTGGACGACCCGAGTACTAGCAGCGGGGGTGGTACCAGGCGAGGCTTTGCTGCCTCAGCAACATGTCGAGGCAGGTGACAGCATGTCTCGCAGCATGACGACAGTGGGCCCTCAACATCAGATGTTTGTGGTAGGCCTACGGTACGAAAATTTGCCTCAGCGCCAAGCATACCCTCACGCAGCTCCAGCAGCAGCAGCAGACGACGTAGCCGTGATTTTGGTGCTCGTGGTGGTGTTGGCGCCAACACCAAACTCCCTGGTGTACTTGTGTGGGAGGATTGCGCCACATTTGTCCCTCAAATACCAACGTTTGATGATACCGATGTTGGTGTTAAAGCTATATTCCCGTATAACGGTGATGATATGGCGGACATGGAATATTTCCAGGCATATTTTGACAATGTCTTCATGAGGCATCTTGTGACCGAGACAAACATGTACGCCCACACCCTCATAGACGGCGGCATATTACCTGCCTCATGCCTCACGCGATGGAAGGATACAACAATCGACGAGATGTACGTATTTCTGGCACTATGCATGATGATGAAACACTCCGAGAAAGCTGTCGTCCAGGACTATTGGAACATAGACAGCCTTGTTCCATCACCCGTCATCAACCGATATATTTTGCAGGATAGGTTCCACTTGATTCTCAGGTGCCTGCATTTCGAGAACAATGCAAATGAGGATAGACACGACAGACTGTGGAAGGTATGCAAGGTATTTAGTGACCTGCGAGGGAAGTTCAGGGATTATTTAGTACCTGGACAGAATGTCGTTATCGACAAGTCGCTTGTACTGTTCAAGGGCAGACTGGCATTCAAGCAGTATATCCCTTCCAAGCGGAACCGTTTTGGACTGAAGTTTTTCGTGCTGTGCTACTGTGAGACTGGTATCGTCCTGGACACGATCTTTTATTCTGGTACAGACGTCGACATATATATACCAGCTCAAGATGAACACGGGTTCTCCGGCAGTGTCGTAAAAACCCTGATGGAACCGTTGCTGAACAAGGGGCATGTACTGTTGACCGACAACTATTACACCAGCCCCCTGTTGACTAGATACCTCCTTGTCCACAACACTGGCGAATGTGGCACTGTGAAGGCCCACAGGAAGGAAATGCCAGTGTTCGGTATAGGTATATACGTGGGCGAGTGCCAGATGCGCAAGTGTGACAATATGCTGTCAGTGCGGTGGAAGGACAGACGCGAGGTGAATATACTGACGACGACTCACACCCATGCCATGTTGAACAGTGGGAATGTCCATTTTCAGAAGTACAACCCCATGTATAAGCTGGACTGTGTCATAGACTATAACGTGAACATGCGCCTCGTCGATAAATGTGACATGATGCTTGGCGGTGTGGAGTGCGTGCACAGGTCTGTGAAGTGGACGGAAAAGTTTTTCTTCCACTTCATGGATGTTGCAGTGCTCAACTGCTTCAATATGTACCTAGTGAAGTCTGGCAGGAAACCGTCTATACATACCTTCAGAGCCAGCGTTGTGTCACAGCTGCTGGTAAAGTATGGCAAAGAGGGCTCCATAGTACCACGTGGGGTGCAAGCAACAATGCCACACGCAGCTCCAGACAGACTGCGGGGTAATGAGAACTTTGGGGTACACATGCTGGGGTATATGCCAGGCACAGCATCATGGGAGAAGGGTAAACGTGAGTGCATAGTATGCAGGAATACTACACGCAGATCACAAAAGCGAAGATACATCGGCACCTGGTGCGTGGAGTGCAAGGTGCCACTCTGCCCCGTTGGCTGTTTCACAGCATATCACACACTTGCGGAGTACTGAGTGTGTGTATATATTGTGTGATACTGTACAGTGTGTATATATAATGTAAATATAAATATATCAGCGTGATAAATTGGAAATAAGTGCAGGATAAGTGTACTTGTTTGTGATACACGTAACACAGTGTCTACAGACAGTACGGATGTTCTACTGCCATAATATAGTGTACGTGTTCACCATACACTGGATCGGCACGTAAAATCTAAAACATTGTATTTGGAACTGTGCGCAAAAAATGAGCAAAATTATATTCGCAGCAGCATGCACATCCCGCCCTGGGCGCCCCACTGGCCCCAGGAGCTTATGGCATGCGCACGGGGAATGATGACGTCACGTGCCACCTTACGGACCCCATAGCAGCCAAAGTAAGTACAATTTCGACATTCCGTTGCTATACCCATATACTGGGAGGGGTTTTTGACACTTTTAGAACAAAAAAGAAGTTTCTTCTGAGAATTTTTTTCTTGCGCATTAGGGGATCATATTTGTAGGCCGCACAGTTAAGGGGTTAATGCCTCTAACCACTCCCTGTAGCTCTTGTCCTTCAGTTCTGGGAGCCATTTAGTTGCATGTCTTTGCACCTTTTCCAGTTGATGTGCTTCTTAAGATAGGGGCACCATACAACCACCTCTTTTATACCGATCTGCCGGTAATAACGACCGGTTTGGGAGATTGGTATCTGCAGCCTCAGATACCATTCTGGTGGTCGATATTACCGACGGTCAGTATTAGGTTTGTTTTGGCATCGGCAGCCCCTCACATGGCGACCAGGCCACCGACCTCGATCATCCAGAGTGGTATATTAAATCTTAACTTTCTTTTAAAATGATTTAGTTCTATGAAGAAAATTCTAAATTATTATTAATAAAATATTTTAAAACAATTGTTATTAAGCAAAATTCTTTGTTTTCTTATTAAATACCTTTTATAGTATAGGCAATAGGTATTTTTTTTCCCACGGACCTAGAATGTACTGCGCCTGGCCATGTGACCTGCATTGTTTACTGTGAACTCGCATGGCTGAGAACAATGTCTCAGAATATTAGCCAGAGAAAATCAGATTCAGAAAAAAATAGATAAATTCATGATTTCAACGATTCGTAAAAGCACCCACTGGGAATTCAACAAGTCATGCAGCATCTGCTGGCAACGAGTGCCCTACAAGCCATGCTGCACCCCCCCCGATGCTGAATTCCCATCAACAAGTCGTGTAGCCTTCGCCGGCAACGAATGCTCTTCAAGGTATGCTGCACCCGCCAATGCTGAATTCCCATCGACAAGTTGTGCAGCCTCTGCCGGCAACGAATGCTCTGCAAGCTATGCTGCACCCGCCGATGCTGAATTCCCATCGACAATTCATGGAGCATCCGCCGGCAACGAATGCTCTGCAAGCCATGTTGCACTCGCCGATGCTGAATTCCCATCAAAAGTCGTGTAGCCTCCACTAACGATATAAAATATGATTGAAA
This sequence comes from Procambarus clarkii, assembly GCF_040958095.1. Lineage (NCBI taxonomy): Eukaryota > Metazoa > Arthropoda > Malacostraca > Decapoda > Cambaridae > Procambarus > Procambarus clarkii. Next base: position 83,137 of record NW_027189182.1, on the reverse strand, counting down.
GGCATATCAATTAGTGTAAGAAGTGTTGATAGAGTACAGTATTGTAAGTGTTAATGATTATTTAAGCTTTGACGAAAAGATACTGTACAGTGTAAATATACAGTAGAAATAATTTTCAATTGTGAATTAGAATTAGAACTCATGTGAATTAGTGTTAAGGCTAGTTGTTGTGTGAAGTGAATGCCTGAAAATAAGTGTACATACTGTATGTACCCTGTATACAGTACTGAACAATATAAAACAAGCGCTGCAGAGGATGACGTAATTTTCACAGCTTCCTAATCTTCAGCTTCATTACAAGTTAGTCAATTTACCAATTTTATTATAGTATTTCAACATATTAATTGTTTTTTTTCAACAAAAGCTACATATTAATTTCTGCAAATGTATATTCTATCATTAGCAGAATAAAGGTGAGCTCAAAATATTTCGTCTTGGCTAGCTCTCAGTGACAAGGCTCGATCACCATTGTATAGCCTGGCGGCCACAGCCTGCGTCATAACATTAAAAATACATTACCTGCACTGTTCAGGGTAAAACAAAACACATCTCTAAAATTTTATTGAGAAAATATTAACAATTACTGATTGATACATGAAATATTTTGCAATACAAAGGAATGAACCAATTTTTTCCCACCCATCTGGACTTGATCAGAGCGTGTTCACACATCATCCATGCAGCAGCCACCAGCTGGCTTAATCGTCGGCGTGGCACTAAATTGGAACACAATTGCACAATGAACTTTATTTAATTTTAGTTATACAGTATAAAATATATCCTACCTGAATGTTACTTGAAAAATTACCCGACCCAACTTAACTTCTGAAATAACGGAGCTCCGGAAATAACGACCAGGGTACAACCCCATATAGGCCGTTAAATTGAGTGGATACTGCATTCCATTCCAGCTTTGGTCTAACAAAAGCTGTGAACAATTTCTTTAGTATCTTGCCATCCATGTATTTAAACGCAATTTTTAAGTTAGAAAGTGTAGCATAGGCTCCTCACACAATGTTCTTTATGTGGTCCTCAGGTGATAGTTTTCTATCTAGAACCACTCCTAGCTCTCTTTCTTTATCCAAATTCTTTATCGATTTCTCACATTTCATAGAGGTGTCTAGATATGAAGTGAAAAAAATGCTAAAGGAGCTAAGTAAGAACAAAGCATTTGGCCCAGATGGAGTTTCACCATGGGTCCTGAGAGAATGTGCACCTGAGCTCAGCATTCCACTTCAACAGATTTTTCAGGCATCCCCGTGAACAGGAGTCCTAGCAGATGTGTGGAAAAAGGCTAACACAGAAGAAATGTTTGCACTACACGGTTGATATTCACTATGCTACCTATTTCAGACTCCCAGTTGATATTAGAGGCTGCAGCAGCACTCTACAACAGTGGCAGCAGGGAAGATCCCATCATATATAGACCTGTATCATTGACAAGTGTAATTGTTAAAATATTAGAAAAAATAATTAAAACTAAATGGGTAGAACCCCTGGAGAAAAACTATATAATAACAGACAGACATACGATTTTGGATCTGGAAAATCCTGTGTAACAAATTTACTCAGTTTCTAGGATCTAGCCACAGAGATTTTATAAGAAAGATATGGTTGGGTATTTTTATTTTGGCTCTCCTAATTGTTTTGGACAACATTGATGAGTATCTCCTTGAAACTGCTTTGGAGATGACCCCTAACCAATACTGGTACTTCTCATGGTCATGTTTTTTATTAACAGATTTAGGTATACCCTTAGTAAGCCATGGATTGTTTAACCTTTTAGTTGTGACTTGTTTAGTTAGCATTGGACAGTGGGTATTATAGATGCCACCACAAACAATATGGTGGAAGTGCTGATAATCAAAATACGGATCCTAAATGTAGTTATTGTCCTTGTATATAAGTCACCAGAGGCAAATCATCAGCAGCTTAAGGACAAACTAATGAAAATAGAACACTGCTTAGAAAATCTCACAAATCCAGCCCCAAACATCATCCTGCTTCAGGACTTCAACCTATGGCACCTGAAACGGAAGACCCTAACTAATACAGTTTTATCAGAGAGAATTCCTGGAAGTAGCCTAAATGAACGGTCACATGCAAATGACCTGCTACGAATGTGCGACAGGTTTGCCTTAAATCAGTAAATAGTTGAACCAACTAGGAAGGAGAACACGCTGGACCTCATTTTCACTAATAATGATGAATTGATCAGGAACATAATGATTACAAATACCTGTTACTCAGATCACAACTTAATTTAAGTTTTGACAAGCATGGTGAATAGACCTTCAAAACCAGTCTCGATTTCCAGTGGAAGAGATTTCAGCAAATTCAATTTCAATAATACACAGATAAACTGGGAGCAAATGAGCCAAGACTTCACAGAAATAAGCTGGGAAGAACAGCTAGAAAATGCAAACCTGAACCAGTGCCTGAAAAAATAAGCTCAGTAGCACTAGAAATATGCTCAAACCGCATATCCCTAAGAAAAAAACAGGAAGAGATGCAGATTGGAACGGGAACGTCGTTCCCTCTATAGGCGAAGAAAACAAATCGCAGAACAACTTGAGAGTCACACCCTATCTCATGAACGGCGAAGAAGGTTAGGTAGAGAAATAGAAGCAATTGAACTAAAGATACAAGAATCATACAAAACCCAGGAGAGGCAAAGAGAGCAAAAGGTTATCAGTGAAATAGAGGGAAATACAAAATATTTTTTCTCCTACGCAAAATCAAGATAAAAAAACACATCTAGCATCGGGCCCCTGCGAAAGAGATATGGAACTTTCACAGATGACAACAAAGAAATGAGCGAAATACTGAGGAAGCAGTATGCGAGCCACTAAACACACTGAAGATTGATAACTGTTATGATCTCAACCTGCAGGAGAAATGAGTTTCCCCTTGAGTCATTCTACCAGATTTGACCTAAGAGGTTAAAGAGATGTAGACCTGGATATTTATATATTAGACATCGATTGAATTGACAAATGGTTTGCATGTATGGCATTGAATAAGGATATAAATAAATGACTGGTCATGAGATGTGGAGAATTTGCTGGAGATGTGAGGCTCGCTTATAAGGACGTTGACCTCACTTGAGCACCAGAAATTGTGAGGGGAAGTTGAGCTCCATTGGGTTCCAGTTAGAGAAGAACCCCCTAGTTGATATACCTTCAAGAGGAAGGAAGTGTGCAGACGTTTCAGCTGTGGAATTAATCTGGAAACGTGTGGTCACAAGTCCTGGATGGCAGGAAGAATTGTGAAGCCGTCCTGAAACATTTTCGTGGGCAGCCGTGTGTGCGCCCTGGTCAGGCATCATCAAGTGAGCACCCTCGCAAGAGACACTTTTGTGGTAGGCACAGTTTTAATCAGTTAACAGTGATTGCCTGTAGTTGGTCGTGTGCCCAGCGGCCGTAGCCAGTATTTATTGATATGTTAGGCAAATTTTATTGAAGCAGAAAGTTCAAAACAGAGAGTAAAGACAGAGGAACGTCCTGGAGGGCGGAACGATGTCCATCCCCTCCACGCACTCATGGGTGACTGAGAGAGCTTAGCTCCTGGCAGAGTAGCTGCCTCATGGCGGCAGGCGGAGGAACTGCTCAGCAGGCGAGGCGGAGGATGGATTCGCCCGAACGGGGGAGTCCATACTTACGGTGTTCGGGAAGCAGGGAGATGTCGGGTGAAACATTTATTGTGTGTAGTTCATTAAAGTTATATGTTTGTAGAGTAACATTTTTATTGGCGTATCGATGGGTTGCAGGTTTGTTCTGAGGAAGGAGTTGATGGGATTACTCTGAGGCCAGAGAAGAAGTTAATAAGTGGAACTCCAAGACTGTAGGAGTAGATGATGTACTCTGTGGAAGAGCAAGCCCCATAGTGAGGAAATGGACCTCATTATAGAGTTACAACTGTAGGCTGGAGTACCTGCAAAGATAAATATTTTCTAGGGCTGATAGTGCCGTACATATATATATGTTCTAGGGCTGATAGTGCCATATTTGGTTTACAAGGTTTAACTCACTAAATGAGGTTGGTAGCATAAGTGGCAAGCCAGTAGTTGGGCTACCACTTGGTATAAGCAACTGATAAGAATCCTGATGGTAGTGGTTTGCAACCAGGTTATAACATCATAAGGTGTTGAAATTTATATACTTATATACTGTATGTGAGTGTTTTATATATGTTCTGTGTTGTTATTAAATGTTCATAATCATCAGGTGTTTGCCCTTGTCCTAGTGAGGCTTCCCAGGAAGCAAGAGAGAGAAAGAAAGCCCCACAGCTTTGGACAGAGTAGTACAGAATAATAATTCAGGAAAGGGGATTGGGGAGATCATACCATCCGAGGAGATAGTGGGGAGTCACGGCGGCTCAAGTGGGTGTGTGCACATGACAACGAGGCTGGTGTTGGAGCCACATCCCCTAGAGATGTGACGCTGAGCCCCTCTCCAAAAGTAAGAAGCGTGCAGGGTGATCTCCTGATTTAAGTGTAATCACACTACAGAGGTTTTGGGTTTGGTGGGTGGTCCGGGAGAGACAATCTATCGACTCACAACATAATAATATTATTACGACTACCACAACGTAAAATAACCCAAATGAAATTTTCATGGATATGATACCAACATCAAATCATATATCAGATGTCACCCTATCCCCACTGGATTTTGAAGAAGCCATAGACAGTATGCCTATGCACTCTGCACCAGGCCCGGATTCTTGGAACCCTATATTCATCAACAACTGTAAAAAAAAACATTATCGCAGGCGTTTCACATTCTTTTGAGACAAAGCCTAAATACTGGCGTTATTCCTGACATACTAAAAAAAGCAGAGATAGCACCACTCCATAAAGGAGGAAATAAGGCAGAGGTAAAAAATTACAGACCGATAGCACTAACATCACACATCATAAAAATCTTTGAGAGAATGCTAAGATGTATGATTACAAAACACATGGAATCCCAGCATCTCCATAACCCCGGACAACATGATTTATCAACAGGGCGCTCTTGCCTATCACAGTTGCTGGACCACTATGACACGGCATTAGATGCCATGAAGACAGACTAATCGCTGATGTAATTTATACAGATTTCACAAAAGCTTTCAACAAATGTGACCATGGTGTTATTGCATATAAAATGCGTTCATAAGGAATTACCGGAAAAATAGGCAGATGGATCTACAATTTCGTGACTAACAAAACCCAGTGTGTAATAGTCAACAAAATAAAATCCAGTCTTGCTCAAGTACTCTTTTCTCATCTTCATATCGGACATCGAGAAGGACGCAATCAATAGTACCATAACATCCTTTGCAGATGACACTAGGATTTTTATGAGAGTAGACAACGTAGAGGACACAGCAAACCTCCAGATGTAAATCAGGTCTTTCTAGGGGCTACAGAAAATAATATGGTGTTTAACGAAAATAAGTTCCAGCTTATACGCCACGGAAAAAATTAAAATCTAAAAACGGAAACAATTTACAAAACACAAGTCAAATCATAACATAGAACAAAAAAGCAATGTAAAGGATTTTGGATTTACTCATGTCGGAAGACCTTACCTTTAAAGAACACAATAAAGAAGCCGTCACAACTGCAATAAATATGATAAGTTGGATAAAAAGAACCGTTCACACTAGAGATGCTATACCAATGATGATACTCTTCAACACGCTAGTGCTCTCTAGAGAGGAATACTTCTGCACAATGACAGCCCCATTCAAAGCTTGTGAAATTGCTGACTTGGAGAGCGTGCAGAGATCCTTTACTGCTAGAATCCACTCAGTAAAACATCTAAACTATTGGGACCAACTAAAGAGCCTAAAACTGTACTCCCTTGAGCGCAGGCGGGAGAGGTACATAATAATTTACAAGTGGAAAATATTAGAGGGGCTGGTCCCAAACCTGCACACAGAAATAACATCACATGAGACCAGAAGACATGGCAGGATGTGCAGAATACCCCAGTTGAAAAGCAGAGGTGCAACAGGTACTCTGAGAGAGAACTCTGTCAACATCAGAGGCCCGAGACTGTTCAACACGCTTCCACTACACATAAGGGGCATAACTGGCTGACCCCTCACAGTGTTCAAGAGAGAACTGGATAAGCACCTCCAAAGGATACCTGATCAACTAGGCTGTGACTCATGGTAACCTCAAGGTAAGGTACTACATTCCTGTGTTTTGCTTAGAATATTTTTTAAATAGTTTATATTTTGAATCCACATCGAAAACCCCTTTTACGTCACCTATCGCTGGGTTCACGTATAGCTCCAAGACCGGCCCACACCCCATACCCAAGACTTTCCAATCTATTTGACCCAAAAAAATTCTTAGGATATTGAAATCAGCTTTTCGAAAATCAGGCACTTTAACAGAATTTTCTCCTACAGATCTATTTCATTCAATGCTAAATCTGATTTCTTTATGATCACTGTTCCCTAGCTCACTCCCTATTTTGATGTCTTTAATTTGTGTTTCCCTGTTAGTTAACACTAAATCTAAAATATTATTTCCCCGCGTTGGTTCCATAATATGTTGCGTAAGAAAACAATCGTCAATTAATTCTAGAAAATCTTCTGCTTCATTATTCCCTGTTTTGTTCACTCAGTTTATTCCACTAAAATTAAAGTCACCCATGACATAAACACTGTTAGATCTAGATGCTCTAGATATTTCATCCCATAGATGCTTTGCTTCCATTCTGTCTAAATTTGGTGGCCTATATATAACTCCTATTATAATATTATTTGCTGTTTCGCTTAAATATATCCAAATAGTTTCTGTGTGCGGCTCAGTTTGGATTTCATCTGTTAGGGACATTTCCATATATGTTAGGGACATTTCAAATTGTCCCTAACATATATGGCTACTCTCCTTCCTCGTCTAATATATCTGTCTGTGTGAAGTAGTTTAAATCCATTTGTTTGATATTCAGTTAATAGTTCTCTATTTTCTACATTCATCCACATTTCGATAAGTGCAATAATATTTTTTTTTTTGTGCAAACAAGAGCATTTAATTCATTTATTTTATTTCTTAGACTTCTACTGTTAATGTAATATACCCTAAGTGAATTGTTATTTTGAGGCCCTTCTCTTTCCCTGATCATTTTGCCAATTCCTTTGTCCCACAAACACATACTTTTATTACCTCCTTCCTCCAAATCAATTCCCATACAACTATCAACTAACAGTTTAAACCCAAACAAACGCCTCTAACCACTGGTTCCAACGAGTTCGCAACAACTACAACCCCAGCCCTCGATAGATGCACCCCATCCCGAGCATACATTTCATTTCTTCCATAGAAGTGTTCCCAGTTGTCTATGAAAGATATTGCATTTGATTTGCAATATCTTTCCAGCCGGCAATTGACACCAAGTGCCCTCACTATCTATTCATTTCCCACTCCCTTTCTTGGAAGAATGCCACATATGATCGGGATTCCTCCCTTGCTCCTAAATAATTCTATAGCTGTCTTGAATCTCTGTATTTGTTCCTCACTCCTAACTCGTCCAACATCATTTCCCCCTGCACTAATACATATAATGGGTTTGTTCCCATTTCCCGTCATAATATTCATGTTTCCAACATATTGATAATGGGAATAAATATTCCATACCAGAAAACAGACTTACACAGGGAAGATGAAGATAGCCTGACGTCATTGTCCATTAGCGATGACTGCAAGGGTCACCGTGGTAACGAAATTCGGGTATGCCAGGAGGCGATCATTTAATCCCAATAGAAAAGTTTACTGGGACAAATCGCGACTGTTGCTGATTTAAATAAAAACACCTATGCCAAATCGCAACCGTTGAAAAAAGCAAAACAGTCGGGACTTGGCATATGGAGTTAAATAAGCTGTCGCAAGAAAACGGACTAGGACGAGAGCTAAGCTTCACTGGGGTATCAAAATACACCTATCCCAAATCATGACCACCACGAAATGTAACTAAAAACACATATGCCAAATTGCGACCGCTGAAAAATGCAAAACGGTCGGGATTTGGCATAAATCCTACTACTCATGGTCCAAGGGGAGGGAGGGAGCAACTCTCCCTCAACAGGGAGCAACATCATGGGCCAAGGGGAGGATAACCAAATGGAACCTAGGCATACTAATGGGAAGCTAGGCAGCTCTCCACCAGGCAGGAAAAACTAAAAAGAATGAAAAGAACCCTGAAAGTGTGCCATTACAACAAGTGGCCAGAGAGAGGCACGGCCGCCACTGTCATGCGAGCTGTGCAGTACCGTGTGCACCAACCAGCAACAAACACTCCCTACCCAGGGCCAAACAAAAGGAACAAGATCCAGTTGACCGCCAGAGCAAGGCAGAAGAAAAGCTCCCGCTACCCCTACAGGAGTGAGACCCGAAAGCTGCATGGAAGAGAACCGTGAAAACCAAGGAAAGTACTTACAAGGTGCCCAGGGAAGAGAACACATGGAAGATACTGGAGGGCCAGGTCCCAAATCTACACAGTAAAATAACAACTTACTGGGGTGCACGATATGGAAGAAAATGTAAAATAGAACCAGTGAAGAGCAGAGGTGCCATAGGCACAATCAGAGAACACTGTATAAACATCAGAGGTCCGCGGTTGTTCAACATCCTCCCAGCGAGTATAAGAAATATTGTGGGAACAACCATGGACATCTTTAAGAGAAAACTATATAATTTTCTTCAAGGAGTGCCAGACCAACCGTGCTAGGGTGGATATGTGGGTCTGCGGGCCGCTCCAAGCAACAGCCTGGTGGACCAAACTCTCACAAGTCCAGCCTGGCCTCGGGCCGGTCTTGGGGAGTAGAAGAACTCCCAGAACTCCATCAAGCAGGTAACCCTCAGCGCATACAGCCCTAGTACTTGAAACGTCTGGCCAACACTCCAACACACAGCAGGCATCACCGCTAGGGTGAAAATCCTGACAAAATCCAGACAGGCAATCGAGACCAGAGTAGACGTCCGCCCCAGTCAACAAATTGGGGGCAGACGGCTGGCTCTGTGTAGGCAAGCGGTGCATCAGGTTGATGATGATTTGCGTGTTTTCTTTGTTTTTCTTAGGGGGAGTTTTAACCTCTGTTTTGGTGTCCGGTTGCAATATTCTACAAGTTGGGGGTCTGTTTTGGGGCGCCTATTTTTCTGGGTGCCTAACCTCTGTCGATGGCAGACATGAATATACTCTCAAAGAGTGAAGTTTTCATAGGCAATTGCTCCCTCCGCCTCTCTGTGGGAACCAGTTTCTGGCTCGTGGTTCCTGGTAAGCATGAAAACCCCATATGACTGAGGCCCCAGGCTAGTATCTGTCAGTCTCAGGAGACCATGGAGTTGCACTCTTGTTGTCATTCTGGAATAGTTTCTCCAGGGTGCAAAACTAGGGTAAACTGATACAGAGGAGAAGCTGTAACCCAAGTAGCAGGTTCTCCCTTTCCACGGCGCTGAAAGTCTCCAATGGAAAGGCAAACGCCAATACGATTGGTTCCAGCGCCGTCGCAGGAACTGTGAGCTCCGGAGAGCTCACAGTTGAAGTTGGTGAAAGAAGGTACAGGGACTCCTAACCCGGAGATCGCCGTGGTCGGGGCCGGAGAAGAACCACCCCATCAAGGGCCAGAACGACCCCAGCCTCCTGAAGCAGAGCTTGGGGCCGCACGACCCCTAGGAATTGGACGCCCCATTCCCACACCTAAGAGTTCCAGACAGAGATCGTCACAGCCCTCTTTCACCCGAGGCCGGCATCCTTCAAGACCAAGCAAGAGTGATAAATATTAATTAAATATATTATTATTATAATAATAATATAATTAGCCCCAGACTAATATGGCTAATATCGGTTCTATAGCTCCAGGGAGCCTGCTTGATATCTACTTGATAGGGGTTCTGGGAGTTCATCTACTCCCCAAGCTCGGCCCAAGGCCAGGCTCGACTTGTGAGAGTTTGGTCCACCAGGCTTTTGCTTGGAGCGGTCCGCAGGGCCCCATACCCACCACAGCCCGGCTGATCCGGAACTTCTCTTAGAAAACAGTCCAGTTTTCTCTTGAAGATGTCCACGGTTGTTCCGGCAATATTTCTTATGGGCGCTGGGAGGACGTTGAACAACTGCGGACCTCTGATGTTTATACAGTGCTCTCTGATTGTGCCTATGGCACCTCTGCTCTTCACTGGTTCAATCTTGCATTTTCTTCCATATCGTTCACTCCAGTACGTTGTTATTTTACTGTGTAGATTCGGGACCTGTCCCTCCAGTATTTTCCATGTGTATCAGGGAGGGAGCCGACGGGCTCCCCTCAGAAAAGGTATCAAACAGGGTCAGTATACTCTCTAAAATCAGATATTATGTTCCCCACTCTGCTCTCCTTTCATTATGCTACACGCTAATCTATCCCTATCTTACATACGGTATCTGTGCATGGGTTCAAAAACTGCAAACTACCTCAAGCCTATCATCACATCAAAAATCTGCTATCAGAACTGTAACAAACTCTGTGTTAAGACAACACACAGCCCTTCTGTTTAAGTCCCTTAACATGCTAAACATGCACTCACTCCCCACTTTCTCATGTGCTATTTACATGTATAAAACTTTGTTCCTAAATGCTAATCTTGATCTGAAATTTTTCCTTGATAAATTAAAATTTTAAATTTTGCCCCGAGGGGCGAGTTTATTGGGCAGCGCCACTCATCTTGTGAGTGGACACACCGCCATAGCAGCATGTACAACACTCCCCAATAGGAAGAAAACCCGCTGGGTTGTTCATCCTGTCACTTGTACCCAGACACAGCTGGGACTTGCTTAACTGTCTCAAGTGAACAGCTCTTCAAACAAGAAGATTAACATCTATCAACCCTTGAAAGCTTACGTTATCTTGCGGGTGCAAAATGGGGAAATCTTTTAAGAACAGCATCAATATTTGACAAATAGTGTTTTCCTAACTCAAACAATGTGGGGTTTATTATTCTACACATATTTCTGATATCTCTCAGGTGTTCACATTCACGTAGATAGTGGTCAAGGCGGTGTCCGTCACTCTCACCACAGATTCTGCAACTTCGCTGATCAACTGTTGTTTCCATTCCATACCTCCAAGGATATTTGTATCCAAGACGGATTCTTGCTATTACTGATTCCCTCCCTCGTCCTCCTCCTCTTCGGCCATAAGGATTGGGATTGCCAGCTGCACCCATGTTGTACCATCGTATAGATTCACTAGTTTGTGCTTCTATCCTCCTTTCCTCAGTTACCTTGTCACGGTGATGTTGCCTGACAATACCTCTAATTTGTAGTAGAGTCTTGGATATGAAGTATTCAATATGGTCTCCTTCAGCGCCTTAGCAGCCAGCACATCTGCTCGTTCATTTCCACATATTCCAACATGGGAGGGGATCCACAGAAACTTGATGACTCTTCCCTGATTGGTAAGTACTCTCACAGCTCTCTTAATTTCAGCGACTATTGCAAGATTTTCTGCCCGATTTTTACTTAGGCTTTGCAGTGCTGCTTTTGAATCGGTGCAAATCACTGCACCATTAGTGTTCCGTTCAAGAAACCTTAACGCCATTACAATGGCAATTAGCTCTGCTTGCGTTGAAGAGGCATAGTTCTCAATACGTGCTTTTTCTTCATTTCTGCGTTGGAAAGTATTATCCTTGATTACCGTGCATGCTGCACCAGCCCTGCCATTGACAGGATTAGATGACCCGTCAGTGTAGATTTGATCTAGTTCATCTCCGGCTTCTTTATAAATTTCCTCGAGATACTTGTGCCTCATTTCTTGTGGTATCATGTTGGATTTTTTCGTTGCCATTTCATTGATGATGATCTTGAATGAGTCATCCTCCCAGGGAGGTAACTCTCTACAGGCAGGAGCTCACGGGCTTGCTCAAGCAACCTTGATAGCTGTAACAGAACCCATGAGCACCACACCAGAAATAAATGTCACTTTGATATCTCCAGAGTCAAACTAAATCTGGGCAAACACTCCATGCAAATAAGGACCCAGTCTATGGAACTCCCTCTCTAATAAATTAAAAAATTATCCAACCTATGCCTTATTCTACCGTATAACCAAAAAGTACCTAATTTGATCTTCATAGTTTTCTACCATGTGCTTCAAACTCACATTGTATTTACCTAAGTTTAGTTACAGGATGAGAGCTACGCTCGTGGTGTCCCGTCTTCCCAGCACTCTTTGTCATATAACGCTTTGAAACTACTGACGGTCTTGGCCTCCACCACCTTCTCACCTAACTTGTTCCAACCGTCTACCACTCTGTTTGAGTAAGTGAATTTTCTTATATTTCTTCGGCAACTGTGTTTAGCTAGTTTAAATCAATGACCTCTTGTTTTTAAAGTTCCAGGTCTCAGGAAATCTTCCCTATCGATTTTATCAATTCCTGTTACTATTTTGTATGTAGTGATCATATCACCTCTTTTTCTTCTGTCTTCTAGTTTTGGCATATTTAATGCCTCTAACCTCTCCTCGTAGCTCTTGCCCTTCATTTCTGGGAGCCACTTAGTAGCATGTCTTTGCACCTTTTCCAGTTTGTTGATGTGCTTCTTAAGATATGGGCACCCACACAACCGCTGTATATTCTAGCTTTGGCATAACAAAAGTCGTGAACAATTTATTTAGTATATCACCATCCATGTATTTAAAAGCAATTCTGAAGTTAGAAAGTGTAACATAGGCTCCTCGCATAATATTCTTTATGTGGTCCTCAGGTGATAGTTTTCTATCTAGAACCACCCCTAGATCTCTTTCTTTATCAGAAATCTTTAAAGCTTTCTCACATAATATATAGGTTGTGTGGATGGGGTTGTACAATGGTACCTCTGTTTTCGTAGTTAATCCGTTCCCAGAGAAGGTACGAAAACCAAAAATTATGAAAACAATAACAAATTTTCCCATAAAAAATAATGTAAATTTAAATAATCCATTCCACACCCCCAAATATATTAACTTAAAAATACTTTTCATGCAGAATACTACTCATATTTTCATATACAAAACAATCAGGTATATATATTTAAACCATAAATGAAATAAGTGAACATTTAACTGCACTTGTCCTTTACTGGGGACTCTTGTTGGCGCATGGGAGACGTGAAGCGGGAGGGAGGAGCGGTGTTGGTGTATGGGGTGGGGGAGGAGGGAAGAGGGGGAGGGGATGGAGGAGGTGGAGAGACCATCCCCTTTTGCTTGCCTTAAGCGCATTCATATCTGCATCACTGGTTTCAGAATTCTTTTCACACATTTCACTGCCTCTGTTATGTGGCAGCCAGTCAGAACAAGTCAGTTACAGTAACAACATGTCAGTCAAGTAGTCAGTTAAGACCAGTCTCAGGCAGTCATAACCAAAGGCAGTCAAGCATTCACAATTGTAGTATTAACTGGTTAGGCATATACGGTCAGTCACATATTAACCGTCAATCAATCATTCACAGTCAATCAGGCATTCACAGTCAATCAAGCATTCACAGTCAACTCAGAATCGGGGGGGGGGGAGTGTTGGGGGTTATACAATGTAACTTTGGTTATTTCAATCAACCTGATACAAGCTTACCGTCGAACAGAGACGCCAACCACTCCCTGACAGAACAAACAGCCGACCTCAGCAGCCACACTCTGGTACCGTCGGTCGACCAGCAATGGACAATGGAGTGTTTGCAATTATTTGGGAGATAACCCTGATAAGTGTCTGGTTCTGGTAGAGGAGTTCAGCATCACCTTTATTCAGGGGTACGGCTCACACTGCGTATTTGTCATGAGTACATACAGACTCTCGAGCCGCCATGACTCCCCGCACTCTCTTTACTGTAGGATGATCTCTCAATCCCCCTTAGTTAGTTATAGTCCACTGTCACCCAAGTTATTGCCGCGTCTCTCTCTCTCTCTCTCTCTAGCCAGGAAACCTCACCGGGACAAGACCAAAAGTCAGCTAACAAATATTACATTTAATACATAAGAACATACACAATATACATACGGGAATAGTTATAAAACAATGCAATCTCCGAGGCTGCTACCAACTGATAACACTTCAATATCGCCTTATCTTTACTTCCAATAACAATAAATCTTTACTTTTACCTCCAATATCGCTCCCTTTACTGCAATACATGGCACATTAAATATTCACATATTTCCTACTCTTCGTAAAGCATCAATCTCTCACCTTGCACTGCGCCTTTCATGCCAAAACGCAATCACGCACTCCCTTAAACATCAACACGTCCATAAGATCCTCTGTTCCTTTACTCACAGTCTCCAAGTACAATCATCAATCTGGGTCCTCATAATATCACACAAGGTACTCTCGCAGTTCCTCCAATCAGCTGCACATGAAGTCCTCCTTGAATGTCAGTGAAGCTCCTCCACCGGCTTCACACAAGATACGTGTAGCTCCCAACACTCCATGAAGTTTCACTATGTCACTCGAGTTCCACTCCTCAACTCGAAGTCCAATACCATCTTGCAGTTCAGCTTATACTTCTCCTCCGGTACGAAGTTCACTAACTTCTCCCACATAAAACGTTTCAGTTCTCCCACACAAACGTTGCCGTTCTCCCCACACAAACGTTGCAGTTCTCCCACACAAACATTGCAGTTCTCCCACACAAACGTTGCCTTTCTCCCCACACAAACGTTGCAGTTCTCCCCACACAAACGTTGCAGTTCTCCCCACAGAAACGTTTCAGTTCTCCCACACAAACGTTGCAGTTCTCCCCACACAAACGTTGCCTTTCTCCCACACAAACGTTGCAGTTCTCCCCCACAAACGTTGCAGTTCTCCCCACACAAACGTTGCCTTTCTCCCCACACAAACGTTGCCTTTCTCCCCACACAAACGTTGCAGTTCTCCCCACACAAACGTTGCCTTTCTCCCCACACAAACGTTGCCGTTCTCCCCACACAAACGTTGCAGTTCTCAACCACAAACGTTGCAGTTCTCAACCACAAACGTTGCAGTTCTCCCCACACAAACGTTGCAGTTCTCCCCACACAAACGTTGCAGTTCTCCCACACAAACGTTGTAGTTCTCCCACACAAACGTTGCAGTTCTCCCACACAAACGTTTCAGTTCTCCCACACAAACGTTGCAGTTCTCCCACACAAACGTTGCCTTTCTTCCCACACAAACGTTTCAGTTCTCCCACACAAACGTTGCAGTTCTCCCACACAAACGTTGCCTTTCTCCCCACACAAACGTTGCAGTTCTCCTACACAAACGTTGCAGTTCTCCCACACAAACGTTGCCTTTCTCCCCACACAAACGTTGCCTTTCTCCCACACAAACGTTTCAGTTCTCCCACACAAACGTTGCCTTTCTCCCACACAAACGTTGCCTTTCTCCCACACAAACGTTGCCTTTCTCCCACACAAACGTTGACTTTCTCCCACACAAACGTTGCCTTTCTCCCACACAAACGTTGCCTTTCTCCCACACAAACGTTGCAGTTCTCCCACACAAACGTTGCCTTTCTCCCACACAAACGTTGCCTTTCTCCCCACACAAACGTTGCAGTTCTCCCACACAAACGTTGCCTTTCTCCCCACACAAACGTTGCAGTTCTCCCACACAAACGTTGCCTTTCTCCCACACAAACGTTGCAGTTCTCCCACACAAACGTTGCAGTTCTCCCACACAAACGTTTCCTTTCTACCCACACAAACGTTGCAGTTCTCCCACACAAACGTTGCCTTTCTCCCACACAAACGTTGCCTTTCTCCCCACACAAACGTTGCAGTTCTCCCACACAAACGTTGCCTTTCTCCCCACACAAACGTTGCAGTTCTCCCACACAAACGTTGCAGTTCTCCCACACAAACGTTGCCTTTCTCCCACACAAACGTTGCAGTTCTCCCACACAAACGTTGCAGTTCTCCCACACAAACGTTGCCTTTCTCCCCACACAAACGTTGCAGTTCTCCCACACAAACGTTGCCTTTCTCCCACACAAACGTTGCCTTTCTCCCCACACAAACGTTGCAGTTCTCCCACACAAACGTTGCCTTTCTCCCCACACAAACGTTGCAGTTCTCCCACACAAACGTTGCAGTTCTCCCACACAAACGTTGCAGTTCTCCCACACAAACGTTGCCTTTCTCCCCACACAAACGTTGCAGTTCTCCCACACAAACGTTGCCTTTCTCCCACACAAACGTTGCAGTTCTCCCACACAAACGTTGCAGTTCTCCCACACAAACGTTGCAGTTCTCCCACACAAACGTTGCCTTTCTCCCCACACAAACGTTGCAGTTCTCCCACACAAACGTTGCCTTTCTCCCACACAAACGTTGCAGTTCTCCCACACAAACGTTGCAGTTCTCCCACACAAACGTTGCAGTTCTCCCACACAAACGTTGCAGTTCTCCCACACAAACGTTGCAGTTCTCCCACACAAACGTTGCAGTTCTCCCACACAAACGTTGCAGTTCTCCCACACAAACGTTGCAGTTCTCCCACACAAACGTTGCAGTTCTCCCACACAAACGTTGCAGTTCTCCCACACAAACGTTGCAGTTCTCCCACACAAACGTTGCAGTTCTCCCACACAAACGTTGCAGTTCTCCCACACAAACGTTGCAGTTCTCCCACACAAACGTTGCAGTTCTCCCACACAAACGTTGCAGTTCTCCCACACAAACGTTGCAGTTCTCCCACACAAACGTTGCAGTTCTCCCACACAAACCGCAAAATTCGTAGCTCGAGGGTGTTCAACTGCGGCCCTCCAAGATGGCGTCCTCTAAGACATCCAACAAAGTGTTTCTTTAAGACTGCCTCACAGCTCCTCTGCTTCTGACTTGAGTACACTAAGTCACCCAACTGGGCGACTTCAGGCTCAGGCTTCACACAGAAACGCCTGCTTGCTTCCTTCCTCTTGAAGAAGCCACACCATCAGAGTTCCACAAAGGCACGACCAACACTCACTCCCAGGTCTCCTCTTAATTATCTAAACCACAGGGAAATGGTGTACAAGTCCCCAACAGCTTCCTCACACTTGCAGTCAAGTAGCCTTCACTTCACCCCTGACACAGGGAACTATATTATTCCTCCTTCAGGAGAATCAACGAAGTACTACCACCTCTGACGACTGCTGTGACTCAAGTGAGGTCATGACGTCCGGCTAGTATCACTTCACGTCACCAAAGTATCGACATCTCATTTCATGTCACTTATTTAAATGCTCGTCCTCTGCTAGTATTCTTAAATCATTCAAAGACGTTTATTAAATATTCAATATATACATCTTTCCTCTGACCTCTCAATCAGGTCTGGAAGGCAGAATAACTCTTCTAAGGGTAGACTCGTTCCACCCAGGCTACGTGGGGTCATAACATCTAGCATTCACAGTCAATCAGCCACTCAAAGTCAATCAGCCACTCACAGTAGCAACCAGTCAGTGAAAAATAAAAGTTTAATGACAGGCACTCAGGAAGTCTGCCTCAGCTGGTAAAAAAGAAGACCAACGTATTAATAAAAAAATGAATACCGTCCATTTGGCTGGGAGGAATACAGCTGGAAGAGTCCGGTGTGGGGGATGAGGGGGTGGAGGGTGTAGGAGTGGGCGGGGGGGGGGGGGGATAGAGGTAGTGGGGAGGGTATGGGATGAGGGGATGGAGGTAGTGGGGAGGGTATGGGATGGGGGGATGGATGTAGTGGGGAGGGTATGGGATGGGGGGGTGGAGGTAGTGGGGAGGGTATGGGATGGGGGGATGGAGGTAGTGGGGAGGGTGACTAGCTCTGCCAACCATCTCACTACTGCCTGCCAGCACACTGACACCTGCCAGTCCACTAGGCTGCTGCCAGCCTATCCACCTACTTTGCCGCCCGCCCCTCTGTTATCCGTCCATCCAGTCCCCACACACCATCCATCCACCAAGTCCCCTCACCTTCCATCCATCCAGTCCCCACCATCCATCCTGTTGTCCTCCCAAATACAATAGTCAGGCGGGATGGTCACTGGGCGGGAGACCTTGGTAAACTGTGCGCGCCTCATCCCGGCCCCTCGTCCCGGCCCCTCGTCCCGGCCCCTCGCCCCGGCCCCTCGTCCCGGCCCCTCGCCCCGGCCCCTCGTCCCGGCCCCTCGTCCCGGCCCCTCGTCCCGGCCCCTCGTCCCGGCCCCTCGTCCTGCCTCATCCCGGCCCCTCGTCCCGGCCCCTCGTCCCGGCCCCTCGTCCCGCAGAACATAACCACGTGCTTGGTGGACCTGGACGAGTATAAACGAATTCTGCACAACGAGCACCGAGACAAACAACGAGCACCGAGACAAACAACGAGCACCGAGACAAACAACGAGTACCGAGACAAACAACGAGCACCGAGACAAACAACGAGCACCGAGACAAACAACGAGTACCGAGACAAACAACGAGTACCGAGACAAACAACGAGTACCGAGACAAACAACAAGCACCGAGACAAACAACGAGCACCGAGACAAACAACGAGCACCGAGACAAACAACGAGTACTAAACATTACGAGAAGCGAGGTTACACTGCTGAATTTCCAGGGACACCTTCTAAACATATCAAAAAAAGTTTCAAAAACTGTTGGCATTCTTTCTAAGATCAGATATTATGTACCCCGCCCTGCCCTGGTGACTCTCTATTACTCCCTTATCTATCCATATCTCAACTATGGTATTTGTGCTTGGGGTTCTACTACCCAAAATCACTTACGTCCTCTAATTACTCAACACAAAGCTGCTATTAGGACAATATCCAACTCTGGCCCCAGACATCACTCGGTACCCCTACTCAAATCTCTGAATATGTTAGACATTAAGTCACTGCACATTCTCTCATGTGTATTATACATATATAAAACGCTAAACTATAATGCCAATCCTGATCTCAAAAGCTTCATAGAAGGTTGTAACAGAACCCATGAGCACCACACCAGAAATAAATACAGTTTTGATATTCCTAGAGTACGACTTAATCAAACCAGAAATGCTCTACAAATCAAGGGGCCCAGAATGTGGAATGACCTTCCCAACCATGTTAAAGACTGTACCTCTCTCAACCAGTTTAAGTTAAAAACGAAGCTATACCTAATAAATTCCCTGTAACCTACCTTACCCCTCTGTTGTTAACCCATGTATGTTTTTTGTTTTTTTTGTTTTTCAAATCAACGCTGTTTGAATGTAATTTTCTGTAATAATTTGTAACTGTATTTGTGCTGCTTTTTCAACAATGTTCCCCCCCCCCTCTTTTACCTCTATTTTTATTTGTACTCAACACATTTTATTCTTTTTACCCATTAGTTTTAAGCTTTAGTCATTAGTGTTTTTTCCTGCCCGAAACGCTTTGCGTAATAGTGGCTTTAGGCATTGTATGTACTAGCTCTATCTATAAAGCCAACAAACTTTGTAAAATCTCTTTATGTATGTACCTTTACCTAAATGAAAATTATTATTATTATATTATTAAATTATTATTATTATTATTATTATTATTATTGTTATTGTTATTATTATTGTTATTATTATTGTTATTATTATTATTATTATTATTATTATTATTATTATTGTTATTGTTGTTATTATTATTGTTATTATTATTATTATTATTATTATTGTTATTATTATTATTATTATTATTATTATTATTATTATTATTGTTGTTATTATTATTATTATTATTATTATTATTATTATTATTATTATTGTTATTATTATTATTATTATTATTATTATTATTATTATTATTATTATTATTTGTCACTAACGGTGGCGCATCAATATTGATAATATGGCAGAGGTTGGAAGTTACCGATGTCTTCTGTTTGTGTCAGGATAAGGATAAAAGTTAACAAATGTGTGGAAACAGACTCAGGATGGCAAAGATGAGGAGTTGTGTTGATGGTGGTAGAGAAGTGTTGCTGCTCTATGAAAAGTGTGTAGTGTAGTCAGGAGACTGAGTTTGTGAGTCTACGTATGTTTGGAGTTAGTCGCAATTCAGAGAGGTTAGGTAAGTTACGGTACATTAAGTAACATGTGTATAAGGTTAGGTCTGGTTGGGGTAGGTTAGTTGAAGATTGTGTTTATGTTGTCGTATTTCAGATCGTTACGTCTGGGATGTGATTGCATCGGTCTTCTTTGATGTGCCAGTAGTAGTGCAGTGTTGTTTATGGGTTAATTTGCTGACAAACATCACAAAGCACCGCAGCTCAGTATTGAGCATACAAACTTTTGAACATGAACAGCTAAGGATGACAACAAGAGACAAGACTCTGGGACACAAAGGTTATGAGTAAGGGCAGACAAGACTCAGGTACACAAAGGTTACCAGTAAGGGGAGACAAGACTCAGGTACACAAAGGTTATGAGTAAGGGCAGACAAGACTCTGGGACACAAAGGTTATGAGTAAGGGCAGACAAGACTCTGGGACACAAAGGTTATGAGTAAGGGCAGACAAGACTCTGGGACACAAATGTTATGAGTAAGGGCAGACAAGACTCTGGGACACAAAGGTTATGAGTAAGGGCAGACAAGACTCAGGTACACAAAGGTTACCAGTAAGGGGAGACAAGACTCAGGTACACAAAGGTTATGAGTAAGGGCAGACAAGACTCTGGGACACAAAGGTTATGAGTAAGGGCAGACAAGACTCTGGGACACAAAGGTTATGAGTAAGGGCAGACAAGACTCTGGGACACAAAGGTTATGAGTAAGGGCAGACAAGACTCTGGGACACAAAGGTTATGAGTAAGGGCAGACAAGACTCTGGGACACAAAGGTTATGAGTAAGGGCAGACAAGACTCAGGTACACAAAGGTTATGAGTAAGGGCAGACAAGACTCTGGTATATTAATACACTCACCAACACAGGTTAGTGACAACTGTTATGAGCCACCAGTCCCTCATAATATCCACCCCACCCAGTATGAGAGTTATAGTACACCTATTCCATACTTATACCATGTTTGGACTGCCTTATAACCCATTAATATGCAATACAGCATGTGTAGTTAGGTAGATAGTACTGGATTTATAAGTGTTTCAGGCTCTCCAGACAACAGTATCAACAAACACTCCATGATTTGTTCTTCATCACCTCTACTGAACTGCCTGAAGAACATGAAGGTGAGAACTGCTCGAGTGAAGTTCATCAACTGTTTACATCAGAGATAAACTTTACTGATACTATTAAATCTATCAGAATAGATAAAAACAATCACCACAGCACCAGGCAGATGCTCACTAAACTAGCTTATCCCAATGATAAGTAAGACCTCATTCAATCAGCTACATATATAAAACCAATCTTTATAATAATGAGTGTCTTACCAAGCAGCGTTGATCCTCCTCTACAGACGGCATCATATTATATTTATGAGTGCCTTACCAAGCAGCGTTGATCCTCCTCTACAGACGGCATCATATTATATTTATGAGTGCCTTACCAAGCAGCGTTGATCCTCCTCTACAGACTGCATCATATTATAATAATGAGTGCCTTACCAAGCAGCGTTGATCCTCCTCTACAGACAGCATCATATTATATTAATGAGTGCCTTACCAAGCAGCGTTGATCCTCCTCTACAGACAGCATCATATTATATTAATGAGTGCCTTACCAAGCAGCGTTGATCCTCCTCTACAGACAGCATCATATTATATTAATGAGTGCCTTACCAAGCAGCGTTGATCCTCCTCTACAGACGGCATCATATTATATTTATGAGTGCCTTACCAAGCAGCGTTGATCCTCCTCTACAGACGGCATCATATTATATTTATGAGTGCCTTACCAAGCAGCGTTGATCCTCCTCTACAGACTGCATCATATTATAATAATGAGTGCCTTACCAAGCAGCGTTGATCCTCCTCTACAGACAGCATCATATTATATTAATGAGTGCCTTACCAAGCAGCGTTGATCCTCCTCTACAGACAGCATCATATTATATTAATGAGTGCCTTACCAAGCAGCGTTGATCCTCCTCTACAGACAGCATCATATTATATTAATGAGCGCCTTACCAAGCAGCGTTGATCCTCTTCTACAGACAGCATCATATTATATTAATGAGTGCCTTACCAAGCAGCGTTGATCCTCTTCTACAGACTGCATCATATTATATTAATGAGTGCCTTACCAAGCAGCGTTGATCCTCTTCTACAGACAGCATCATATTATATTAATGAGTGCCTTACCAAGCAGCGTTGATCCTCCTCTACAGACGGCATCATATTATATTAATGAGTGCCTAACCAAGCAGCGTTGATCCTCCTCTACAGACAGCATCATATTATATTAATGAGTGCCTTACCAAGCAGCGTTGATCCTCCTCTACAGACAGCATCATATTATATTAATGAGTGCCTTACCAAGCAGCGTTGATCCTCCTCTACAGACGGCATCATATTATATTAATGAGTGCCTTACCAAGCAGCGTTGATCCTCCTCTACAGACAGCATCATATTATATTAATGAGTGCCTTACCAAGCAGCGTTGATCCTCCTCTACAGACAGCATCATATTATATTAATGAGTGCCTTACCAAGCAGCGTTGATCCTCCTCTACAGACAGCATCATATTATATTAATGAGTGCCTTACCAAGCAGCGTTGATCCTCCTCTACAGACGGCATCATATTATATTAATGAGTGCCTTACCAAGCAGCGTTGATCCTCCTCTACAGACAGCATCATATTATATTAATGAGTGCCTTACCAAGCAGCGTTGATCCTCCTCTACAGACAGCATCATATTATATTAATGAGTGCCTTACCAAGCAGCGTTGATCCTCCTCTACAGACTGCATCATATTATATTAATGAGTGCCTTACCAAGCAGCGTTGATCCTCTTCTACAGACAGCATCATATTATATTAATGAGTGCCTTACCAAGCAGCGTTGATACTCCTCTACAGACTGCATCATATTATATTAATGAGTGCCTTACCAAGCAGCGTTGATCCTCCTCTACAGACAGCATCATATTATATTAATGAGTGCCTTACCAAGCAGCGTTGATCCTCCTCTACAGACAGCATCATATTATATTAATGAGTGCCTAACCAAGCAGCGTTGATCCTCCTCTACAGACAGCATCATATTATATTAATGAGTGCCTTACCAAGCAGCGTTGATCCTCCTCTACAGACAGCATCATATTATATTAATGAGTGCCTTACCAAGCAGCGTTGATCCTCCTCTACAGACTGCATCATATTATATTAATGAGTGCCTTACCAAGCAGCGTTGATCCTCTTCTACAGACAGCATCATATTATATTAATGAGTGCCTTACCAAGCAGCGTTGATACTCCTCTACAGACTGCATCATATTATATTAATGAGTGCCTTACCAAGCAGCGTTGATCCTCTTCTACAGACAGCATCATATTATACTAATGAGTGCCTTACCAAGCAGCGTTGATCCTTCTATACAGACAGCATCATATTATATTAATGAATGCCTTACCAAGCAGCGTTGATCCTCCTCTACAGACTGCATCATATTATATTAATGAATGCCTTACCAAGCAGCGTTGATCCTCCTCTACAGACAGCATCATATTATATTAATGAATGCCTTACCAAGCAGCGTTGATCCTCCTCTACAGACTGCATCATATTATATTAATGAGTGCCTTACCAAGCAGCGTTGATCCTCCTCTACAGACTGCATCATATTATATTAATGAGTGCCTTACCAAGCAGCGTTGATCCTCCTCTACAGACTGCATCTTATTATATTAATGAGTGCCTTACCAAGCAGCGTTGATCCTCCTCTACAGACTGCATCATATTATATTAATGAGTGCCTTACCAAGCAGCGTTGATCCTCCTCTACAGACTGCATCATATTATATTAATGAGCGCCTTACCAAGCAGCGTTGATCCTCCTCTACAGACTGCATCATATTATATTAATGAGTGCCTTACCAAGCAGCGTTGATCCTCCTCCACAGACAGCATCATATTCACAAACAAAACCCAAATCTTATCAAGCAGTGCTACACCAGGAATGAAACAATCATTGCTAAGAAAGAACAGGCCAAAGACATGAAATAAAGTGTCCAACAATTACTGGTTTTCTTTGTTGATTGTGATGTAACTGGAAGTCAGCGAACTTCCAATGTTATTGTTGAGAGTAACACATGAGTGACCAAGCCTTACTGAGAGTAACACATGAGTGACCAAGCCTTACTGAGAGTAACACATGAGTGACCAAGCCTTACTGAGAGTAACACATGAGTGACCAAGCCTTACTGAGAGTAACACATGAGTGACCAAGCCTTACTGAGAGTAACACATCAGTGACCAAGCCTTACTGAGAGTAACACATGAGTGACCAAGCCTTACTGAGAGTAATACATGAGTGACCAAGCCTTACTCAGAGTAACACATGAGTGACCAAGCCTTACTGAGAGTAACACACGAGTGACCAAGCCTTACTGAGAGTAACACATGAGTGACCAAGCCTTACTGAGAGTAACACATGAGTGACCAAGCCTTACTGAGAGTAACACATGAGTGACCAAGCCTTACTGAGAGTAACACATCAGTGACCAAGCCTTACTGAGAGTAATACATGAGTGACCAAGCCTTACTGAGAGTAACACATGAGTGACCAAGCCTTACTGAGAGTAACACACGAGTGACCAAGCCTTACTGAGAGTAACACATGAGTGACCAAGCCTTACTGAGAGTAACACATGAGTGATCAAGCCTTACTGAGAGTAACACATGAGTGACCAAGCCTTACTGAGAGTAACACACGAGTGACCAAGCCTTACTGAGAGTAACACATGAGTGACCAAGCCTTACTGAGAGTAACACATGAGTGACCAAGCCTTACTGAGAGTAATACAAGAGTGACCAAGCCTTACTGAGAGTAACACATGAGTGACCAAGCCTTACTGAGAGTAACACATGAGTGACCAAGCCTTACTGAGAGTAACACATGAGTGACCAAGCCTTACTGAGAGTAATACATGAGTGACCAAGCCTTACTGAGAGTAACACATGAGTGACCAAGCCTTACTGAGAGTAACACATGAGTGACCAAGCCTTACTGAGAGTAATACATGAGTGACCAAGCCTTACTGAGAGTAACACATGAGTGACCAAGCCTTACTGAGAGTAACACATGAGTGACCAAGCCTTACTGAGAGTAATACATGAGTGACCAAGCCTTACTGAGAGTAACACATGAGTGACCAAGCCTTACTGAGAGTAACACACGAGTGACCAAGCCTTACTGAGAGTAACACACGAGTGACCAAGCCTTACCTTCCTTAACCACATTTATATTTAGACTTTTTATATTTGTATATTAGTTACTAAATGCTTCCTTTTTATATTATTGGCTTCAGTTACATGTAATTTGCCCTCTTATAACTGTTACTACAAACACTTCAATTTTATAAAATGAAATAATTCTTTGATATATATCTAGTTATCTGATTCTTAGCTTAAAATATTGGCAACTTATTCATTTACCTGTTATTACTAAGACTTCAATTTCACAAAATTTTATAAACCTTCAACTCTTAAATTGTCAATGTATCTGAATCTTTAATTCATTACTTTGTGAATTAAAAAATATTCATTTAATTTTTCGCTTATACATACCTGCCCATTAATATTAACTACTAGTCCTATCTGTTGTATAATATTCCTATATTGTTAATGGATTCTTAAGCTTTAAGTACATCAGTGTTTCCAGCCCCTATGTGTTTGTTTCTATTGCATACCCTTATCCAACTTGTCTTATTACCATATGATATTACTGAATTACAATCTTAAGAG
Organism: Procambarus clarkii; assembly: GCF_040958095.1. Classification (NCBI taxonomy): domain Eukaryota; kingdom Metazoa; phylum Arthropoda; class Malacostraca; order Decapoda; family Cambaridae; genus Procambarus; species Procambarus clarkii. Next base: position 57,347 of record NW_027189182.1, on the reverse strand, counting down.
ATTACTGAATTTTTAATTTGATTAATTATATGTATCCCATTTTATTAACTATTATGAATCTGAATCCATTTATTTATTCATAATTTTAATTATTTGTTTAATTCTCACTTTGTTCTCCTCTCTCTTGTTTTTTTTCGCCTGTTTATATTGCATATCCTTGCCCAGCTTGCATTATTACCATATGATATCAATGTATCATAATTAATCTAATTCTAATAAATGTATTGTAATTAATCTAATTTTATTATATGTATTATAATTATTCTAATTCTATTATATGTATTATATTAATTTTATTATATGTATTTATTAATCTAAGTCTTAACTTAGCTAATTATTTGTATTCCAGTTGCATGATGGTGTTGACCTTGGTCGGCACGTCAGGGCTGGTGAGAGCTGTGTACTGTACACACACTCTACATCGTCCACTTCAATATCCATATTCACTAGTATCAGACACCTGTGATAGGTCTTGGTCCAGATTTGTGTTATCAATATCACTGGCATGGTCATCTTCCAGCAATATGCCCTGTATGTCACCATCAGAGAGTGTTTTCTCAACAACACAGCTGGCTGGGGACTGGGAGCTTGATGTGACTATGTCTGACATGGTTGTTACCTTCAAAATGAGCCTGCCCACGGCCGGCCATCTGGCAACCTGGTAATATTTTCAAGCTGGTAAACGCTCACTGGAGTCCTCAAGACTCATTCTTGTACCCAAACTTTGAATCCTACAATACGCCTACAAGTGCCTTAAACAATACAAAAATATTTTTGTTGTTATTACACTATTATTATTATTACATTTGGGAGCCGGTCGGCTGAGCGGACAGCACGCTGGACTTGTGATCCTGTGGTCCTGGGTTCGATCCCAGGCGCCGGCGAGAAACAATGGGCAGAGTTTTTTTTCACCCTATGCCCCTGTTACCTAGCAGTAAATTAGGTACCTGGGTGTTAGTCAGCTGTCACGGGCAGCTTCCTGGGGGTGGAGGCCAGGTCGAGGACCGGGCCGCGGGGACACCAAAGCCCCGAAATCATCTCAAGATAAGATATGCACACGTTATATAAAAGTATCTACATTTGTGTTCGCCATAACGAACACTATCATCACTAAATAATAGCAGTTACGTATATTTGTTTCTTCTAGTTGATGCTGTGGTCACAAGCTGAACAGCAGTGCTGTTAACTCATGCTGCGTGCACCAGCCTTGATGGCTCACTCAGGACTGAGGCTCTCACTCCTCGGAATGTTACCCACGATTTTCCTTTAAATGGCGTCTGTTTACTAGAACCTTGAGGAAGCTGATGTGAACTCTGTGTAGCCGCGTGAACCCTGTGTAGCCGCGTGAACCCTGTGTAGCCGCGTGAACCCTGTGTAGCCGCGTGAACCCTGTGTAGCTGCGTGAACCCTGTGTAGCCGCGTGAACCCTGTGTAGCCGCGTGAACCCTGTGTAGCCGCGTGAACCCTTCGTAGCTGTGTGAACCCTGTGTAGCCGCGTGAACCCTGTGTAGCCGCATGAACCCTGTGTAGCTGCGTGAACCCTGTGTAGCCACGTGAACCCTGTGTAGCTGCGTGAACCCTGTGTAGCCGCGTGAACCCTGTGTAGCTGCGTGAACCCTGTGTAGCCACGTGAACCCTGTGTAGCCGCGTGAACCCTGTGTAGCTGCGTGAACCCTGTGTAGCCCCGTGAACCCTGTGTAGCCCCGTGAACCCTGTGTAGCCGCGTGAACCCTGTGTAGCCCCGTGAACCCTGTGTAGCCCCGTGAACCCTGTGTAGCCCCGTGAACCCTGTGTAGCCGCGTGAACCCTGTGTAGCCCCGTGAACCCTGTGTAGCCACGTGAACCCTGTGTAGCCGCGTGAACCCTGTGTAGCTGCGTGAACCCTGTGTAGCCCCGTGAACCCTGTGTAGCCCCGTGAACCCTGTGTAGCCCCGTGAACCCTGTGTAGCCCCGTGAACCCTGTGTAGCCCCGTGAACCCTGTGTAACCACGTGAACCCTGTGTAGCCGCGTGAACCCTGTGTAACCACGTGAACCCTGTGTAGCCGCGTGAACCCTGTGTAGCCCCGTGAACCCTGTGTAGCCCCGTGAACCCTGTGTAACCACGTGAACCCTGTGTAGCCGCGTGAACCCTGTGTAACCACGTGAACCCTGTGTAGCCGCGTGAACCCTGTGTAGCCGCGTGAACCCTGTGTAGCCGCGTGAACCCTGTGTAGCCGCGTGAACCCTGTGTAGCCGCGTGAACCCTGTGTAGCCGCGTGAACCCTGTGTAGCCGCGTGAACCCTGTGTAGCTGCGTGAACCCTGTGTAACCGCGTGAACCCTGTGTAGCTGTGTGAACCCTGTGTAGCCGCGTGAACCCTGTGTAGCTGTGTGAACCCTGTGTAACCGCGTGAACCCTGTGTAACCGCGTGAACCCTGTGTAACCACGTGAACCCTGTGTAGCCGCGTGAACCCTGTGTAGCCCCGTGAACCCTGTGTAGCCGCGTGAACCCTGTGTAGCTGTGTGAACCCTGTGTAACCGCGTGAACCCTGTGTAACCACGTGAACCCTGTGTAGCCGCGTGAACCCTGTGTAACCACGTGAACCCTGTGTAGCCGCGTGAACCCTGTGTAGCCGCGTGAACCCTGTGTAGCCCCGTGAACCCTGTGTAGCCGCGTGAACCCTGTGTAGCCGGGTGAACCCTGTGTAGCCGCGTGAACCCTGTGTAGCCGCGTGAACCCTGTGTAGCCGCGTGAACCCTGTGTAGCCGCGTGAACCCTGTGTAACCACGTGAACCCTGTGTAGCCGCGTGAACCCTGTGTAGCCACGTGAACCCTGTGTAGCCGCGTGAACCCTGTGTAGCCGGGTGAACCCTGTGTAGCCGCGTGAACCCTGTGTAGCCACGTGAACCCTGTGTAGCCGCGTGAACCCTGTGTAGCCGGATGAACCCTGTGTAGCCGCGTGAACCCTGTGTAGCCACGTGAACCCTGTGTAGCCGCGTGAACCCTGTGTAGCCGGGTGAACCCTGTGTAGCCGCGTGAACCCTGTGTAGCCGGGTGAACCCTGTGTAGCCACGTGAACCCTGTGTAGCCGCGTGAACCCTGTGTAGCCGGGTGAACCCTGTGTAGCCGCGTGAACCCTGTGTAGCCACGTGAACCCTGTGTAGCCGCGTGAACCCTGTGTAGCCGGGTGAACCCTGTGTAGCCGCGTGAACCCTGTGTAGCCGCGTGAACCCTGTGTAGCCGCGTGAACCCTGTGTAGCCGGGTGAACCCTGTGTAACCACGTGAACCCTGTGTAGCCGCGTGAACCCTGTGTAACCACGTGAACCCTGTGTAGCCGGGTGAACCCTGTGTAACCACGTGAACCCTGTGTAGCCGGGTGAACCCTGTGTAACCACGTGAACCCTGTGTAGCCGCGTGAACCCTGTGTAACCACGTGAACCCTGTGTAGCCGGGTGAACCCTGTGTAGCCGCGTGAACCCTGTGTAGCCGCGTGAACCCTGTGTAGCCGCGTGAACCCTGTGTAGCCGCGTGAACCCTGTGTAGCCGCGTGAACCCTGTGTAGCCGGGTGAACCCTGTGTAACCACGTGAACCCTGTGTAGCCGCGTGAACCCTGTGTAGCCGCGTGAACCCTGTGTAGCCGGGTGAACCCTGTGTAGCCGCGTGAACCCTGTGTAGCCGCGTGAACCCTGTGTAGCTGTGTGAACCCTGTGTAGCCGCGTGAACCCTGTGTAGCTGTGTGAACCCTGTGTAGCCGCGTGAACCCTGTGTAGCCGCGTGAACCCTGTGTAGCCGCGTGAACCCTGTGTAGCCGCGTGAACCCTGTGTAGCTGCGTGAACCCTGTGTAGCCGCGTGAACCCTGTGTAGCCGCGTGAACCCTGTGTAGCCGCGTGAACCCTGTGTAGCCGCGTGAACCCTGTGTAGCCGCGTGAACCCTGTGTAGCTGTGTGAACCCTGTGTAGCTGCGTGAACCCTGTGTAGCCGCGTGAACCCTGTGTAGCTGTGTGAACCCTGTGTAGCTGTGTGAACCCTGTGTAGCCGCGTGAACCCTGTGTAGCCGCGTGAACTCTGTGTAACCGCGTGAACCCTGTGTAGCTGTGTGAACCCTGTGTAGCCGCGTGAACCCTGTGTAGCCGCGTGAACCCTGTGTAGCTGTGTGAACCCTGTGTAGCCGCGTGAACCCTGTGTAGCCGCGTGAACCCTGTGTAGCTGTGTGAACCCTGTGTAGCTGTGTGAACCCTGTGTAGCCGCGTGAACCCTGTGTAACCGCGTGAACCCTGTGTAGCTGTGTGAACCCTGTGTAGCTGTGTGAACCTTGTGTAGCCGCGTGAACCCTGTGTAGCTGTGTGAACCCTGTGTAGCCGCGTGAACCCTGTGTAGCTGTGTGAACCCTGTGTAGCCGCGTGAAACCCTGTGTAGCCGCGTGAACCCTGTGTAGCTGTGTGAACCCTGTGTAGCCGCGTGAACCCTGTGTAGCCGCGTGAACCCTGTGTAGCTGTGTGAACCCTGTGTAGCCGCGTGAACCCTGTGTAGCCGCGTGAACCCTGTGTAGCCGCGTGAACCCTGTGTAGCTGTGTGAACCCTGTGTAGCCGCGTGAACCCTGTGTAGCCGCGTGAACCCTGTGTAGCCGCGTGAACCCTGTGTAGCCGCGTGAACCCTGTGTTTAATACTTTTAAATCTTACACGGTACTTTAACATGTATATATACAATGTACGATGTGCAGGCAGTTAGACCAAAAGTGTATACAAACAGTTTGTGCTGTTAAAGGGTCAAGGTGCTACGTGCAGTTCAGAGGGTTAATACACTCACCATCACTGGGTAATGACAATATGATTAATACACTCACAGTCACTAGTTAATAACAACATCATGGTTAATACGCTCACTGTTACTAGTTTATAATATCAATATCGCTCACCATCACTAGTTAATACATCAACATGATAAACACACACACTGGTAGTACAGTAATAATAAAATTGTCCTTACCATCATTAATGGGCAGAAGTTGTGTTTGCTATCGTCCTGGGTAGCCGAGCAGAGACTGGAAGCAGTGTTACCTATTAGGGCAAAATAAAACAAATAATTTAAGGTTTCCATGACTAAATTTCTCCCACCAAAACATAGTAAATGTTTAGAAAAATTAAAAACGAAATTTTAGGTATTGTACTTTGAGCAGAAGTTGAGAGTGTGAGCAAGTTTAAGATGAGCTGGTAGGAGTAAGGAGGGTGGGCAGGAGTAAGGAGGGTGGGCAGGAGTAAGGAGGGTGGGCAGGAGTAAGGAGGGTGGGCAGGAGTAAGGAGGGTGGGCAGGAGTAAGGAAGGTGGGCAGGAGTAAGGAGGGTGGGCAGGAGTAAGGAGGTGGGCAGGAGTAAGGAGGGTGGGCAGGAGTAAGGAGGGTGGGCAGGAGTAAGGAGGGTGGGCAGGAGTAAGGAGGGTGGGCAGCAGTAAGGAAGGTGGGCAGGAGTAAGGAGGGTGGGCAGGAGTAAGGAGGGTGGGCAGGAGTAAGGAGGGTGGGCAGGAGTAAGGAGGGTGGGCAGGAGTAAGGAGGGTGGGCAGGAGTAAGGAGGGTGGGCAGGAGTAAGGAAGGTGGGCAGGAGTAAGGAGGGTGGGCAGGAGTAAGGAGGGTGGGCAGGAGTAAGGAGGGTGATCAGGAGTAAGGAGAGTGGGCAGGAGTAAGCAAGGTGGGCAGGAGTAGGGAGGGTGGGCAGGAGTAAGAAGGGTTGGCAGGAGTAAGGAGGGTGGGCAGGAGTAAGGAGGGTGGGCAGGAGTAAGAAGGGTTGGCAGGAGTAAGGAGGGTGGGCAGGAGTAAGGAAGGTGGGGCAGGAGTAAGGAGGGTGGGCAGGAGTAAGGAGGGTGGGCAGGAGTAAGGAGGGCGGGCAGGAGTAAGGAGGGTGGGCAGGAGTAAGGAGGGTGGGCTGGAGTATGGAGGGTAGGCAGGAGTAAGGAGGGTGGGCAGGAGTAAGGAGGGTGGGCAGCAGTAAGGAGGGTGATCAGGAGTAAGGAGGGTGGGCAGGAGTAAGGAGGGTGGGCAGGAGTAAGCAAGGTGGGCAGGAGTAGGGAGGGTGGGCAGGAGTAAAAAGGGTTGGCAGGAGTAAGGAGGGTGGGCAGGAGTAAGGAGGGTGGGCAGGAGTAAGGAGGGTGGGCAGGAGTAAGAAGGGTTGGCAGGAGTAAGGAGGGTGGGCAGGAGTAAGGAGAGTGGGCAGGAGTAAGAAGGGTTGGCAGGAGTAAGGAGGGTGGGCAGGAGTAAGGAGGGTGGGCAAGAGTAAGAAGGGTTGGCAGGAGTAAGGAGGGTGGGCAGGAGTAAGGAGGGTGGGCAGGAGTAAGAAGGGTGGGCAGGAGTAAGCAAAGTGGGCAGGAGTAAGGAGGGTGGGCAGGAGTAAGGAGGGTGGGCATGAGTAAGGAGGGTGGTTAGGAGTAAGGAGGGTGGGCAGGAGTTAGGAGGGTGGCCAGGAGTAAGGAGGGTGGCCAGGAGTAAGGAGGGTGGGCAGGAGTAAGCAAAGTGGGCAGGAGTAAGGAGGGTGGGCAGGAGTAAGGAGGGTGGGCAGGAGTAGGGAGGGTGGGCAGGAGTAAGAAGGGTTGGCAGGAGTAAGGAGGGTGGGCAGGAGTAAGGAGTGTGGGCAGGAGTAAGGAGGGTGGGCTGGAGTAAGGAGGGTGGGCAGGAGTAAGGAGGGTGGGCAGGAGTAAGGAGGGTGGCCAGGAGTAAGGAGGGTGGGCAGGAGTAAGCAAAGTGGGCAGGAGTAAGGAGGGTGGGCAGGAGTAAGGAGGGTGGGCAGGAGTAAGGAGGGTGGGCAGGAGTAAGGAGGGTGGGCAGGAGTTAGGAGGGTGGGCAGGAGTAAGGAGAGTGGCCAGGAGTAAGGAGGGTGGGCAGGAGTAAGGAGGGTGGGCAGCAGTAAGGAGGGTGGGCAGGAGTAAGGAGGGTGGGCAGGAGTAAGCAAGGTGGGCAGGAGTAGGGAGGGTGGGCAGGAGTAAGAAGGGTTGGCAGGAGTAAGGAGGGTGGGCAGGAGTAAGGAGGGTGGGCAGGAGTAAGGAGGGTGGGCAAGTGTAAGGAGGGTGGGCATGAGTACGGAGGGTGGGCAGGAGTAGGGAGGGTGAGCAGGAGTAAGAAGGGTGGGCAGGAGTAGGGAGGGTGGGCAGGAGTAAGGAGGGTGGGCAGGAGTAGGGAGGGTGCGCAGAAGTAAGGAGGGTGGGCAGGAGTAAGGAGGGTGGGCAGGAGTAAGGAGGATGGGCAGGAGTAAGGAGGGTGGGCAGGAGTAGGGAGGGTGCGCAGAAGTAAGGAGGGTGGGCAGGAGTAAGGAGGGTGGGCAGGAGTAAGGAGGATGGGCAGGAGTAAGGAGGGTGGGCAAGAGTAGGGAGGGTGGGCAGGAGTAAGGAGGGTGGGCAGGAGTAAGGAGGGTGGGCAGTAGTAAGGAGGATGGGCAGGAGTAAGGAGGGTGGGCAGGAGTAAGGAGGGTGGGCAGGAGTAAGGAGGGTGGGGCAGGAGTAAGGAGGGTGGGCAGGGGTAAGGAGGGTGGGCTGGAGTATGGAGGGTAGGCAGGAGTAAGGAGGGTGGGGCAGGAGTAAGGAGGGTGGGCAGGAGTAAGGAGGGTGGGCAGGAGTAAGGAGGGTGGGGCGAGGAGTAAGGAGGGTGGGCAGGGGTAAGGGAGGGTGGGCTGGAGTATGGAGGGTAGGCAGGAGTAAGGAGGGTGGGCAGGAGTAAGGAGGGTGGGCTGGAGTATGGAGGGTGGGCTGGAGTATGGAGGTAGGCAGGAGTAAGGAGGGTGGGGCAGGAGTAAGGAGGGTGGGCAGGAGTAAGGAGGGTGGGCTGAAGTAAGGAGGGTGGGCAGGAGTAGGAGGGTGGGCTGGAGTAAGGAGGGTGGGCTGGAGTAAGGAGGGTGGGCTGGAGTAAAGAGGGTGGGCTGGAGTAAGGAGGGTGGGGAGGAGTAGGAGGGGGTGGGCAGGAGTAGGGAGGGTGGGCAGGAGTAAGGAGGGGGGCAGGAGTACGGGGGTGGGCAGGAGTAAGGAGGGTGGGCAGGAGTAAGGAGGGTGGCCAGGAGTACGGAGGGTGGGCAGGAGTAGGGAGGGTGGGCAGGAGTACGGAGGGTGGGCAGGAGTAAGGAGGGTAGGCAGGAGTAAGGAGGGTGGGCAGGAGTAAGGAGGGTGGGCAGGAGTAGGAGGGTGGGCAGGAGTACGGAGGGTGGGCAGGAGTAAGGAGGGTAGGCAGGAGTTAGGAGGGTGGGCAGGAGTAGGAGGGTGGGCAGGAGTAAGGAGGGTGGGCAGGAGTAAGGAGGGTAGGCAGGAGTACGGAGGGTGGGCAGGAGTAAGGAGGGTGGGCTGGAGTAAGGAGGATGGGCAGGAGAAAGGAGGGTGGGCAGGATAAGGAGGGTGGGCAGGAGTAAGGAAGAGGATAGGCAGGAGTAGGGAGGGTGGGCAGGAGTAAGGAGGGTGGGCAGGAGTTAGGAAGGCAAGAAGGCAAGGAGGGACCCTGTCTAGCAGAGAGGGATGGAAGGAGGGAGTCAAGCAGGGAGGCTGGTAGGGGGAAGGGGTGGGTAGGCAAGCAGGGAGGCTGGAGTGGGTGTAATAGGAGCGGGTGTGATGGGTGTCCACCCACCTGCAAACCTGCTCCTCCACCCATCTGCCAACCATCAAACCCTTCTTCCTGCCATCGATTCATCCAGCCCACTTTCCTGCCAGCCATCCAGCCCACCCACTCACCCACCCATCTGCCCGCCCACTTGCCTGCCCACCTTCCTGCCAGGCAGCTACCCACCCACTTACCCACCCATCTGCCGCCCACTTGCCCTGCCACCTTCCTGCCAGGCAGCTACCCACCCAGCTCACCACCCACCCAGCACCACACACTAATTATAGTGTGTGTGGAAATTCAAATCACGTTGGCTGTGATACATAAAGATTGTGAATGTTAATTTTTTCTTCCCGGTAAAACTCGGCTAATACGGATGTCGGGCTTAACTGGATAGGGGTCCTTCCCATATAGTCTGGATAATCGAGTTCATACAGTATATATAATATATTATCCAGGATATATGACCTCTATCAAGCATATTCAGGTCATTTTTACATATATAGCACTAATAACTAACCTTGCTTACAACTATTCTAATACTTCATTTCAAGTCCAAAACAAGGCATACATACACTTATATTATTAAACCTCTTGTCTGGAAATACTTTATATAAATCAGCCAAGCCTACTCAGGCCACACTCACTGAATGAAAGGTTTCTGATCTTTCCATATGAAAACACTCATAATAATGCCAGATTATTTTAACCATTGAGAACCCACGTAATAGTGTGCAAGAGTCAGAGGTGTAATTAACGGAGGGAAGCGCGATCACAAGTTAGGTATCCAGTGTCAGTTATTTCTTATAAGACATTCAGGTATTCATAATTAAACATCTTATGAGAAAATATATAGAATTCTGTAATGAGAAAATGTGGCTAACTCTACAGTAGACGGAAAAACACCACAATTTACATATTGAAATCACAAATTTATATAAATAAACCTAACAAATAAAGTATAGAGAAGACTCTTGTAATGTGATTCACTGACCACTTGGAAATTCAAATGCATTTTACCTACAATAATACGCTAACATACGTTAGCTTGAATTTTCCTGGAGTGACTCTCATACATTCTCTCTCTCTCCATATAATTTCAAACATTTCCTTCATATCAGAAAGTTGGATATACCAAATCTTTTAAATGTTAAACATCGACAAATTTAACATTTAAAAATGTAATTTACTGGTGTAAATGTGTATTTATGAGTGTATAAACATCTATTTAAATGTATAATAAAACAAACATGAAAGACAAAAGCATATAAAGAATAAACTAGAAAACAATGTAGCAACTCTTGATTAATGAAAATGTTTGAAACATTTTATGTCATCATTCATTCATTCATAATTTACATCATTTACACAACATAATTTACATAATAGTAGGCATCCATCAGTCTCAGGAGACTATTGAGTTGTGCTCTGCTTGTCGGTCTGGAGTGGCCTCTCCAGGGCACAAAGCCAGGGTAGGTTGATATGCTGGAGAAACTGTTATCCAAGCAGCAGGCGCCGAAAGTCTCCAATGGAAAGGCAAACGCCAATACGATTGGTTCCAGCGCCGTCGCATGAACTGTCAGAACGAGAGACTCCAACTCCGGAGTTAACCTCGAGGTTGGTAAAAGAGGGCACAGGGACTCCAGACCCGGAGACCGCCGGGGTCGGAGAAGAACCAGCCCAGCAAGGGGCAAGAACGACCCCAGCCTCCTGAAGCAGAGCTTGGGCTCCTGAGCCCCAGGTGGAGGATGTCCAACCCTGCACCTATGGGTTCATCACCGCCCCTTTCACCCGAGGCTACCTTCCTTCATGACCCACAGAAGGAAGAGTAATAATTATTAATTACAACAAGTCGTATTATAATTATTATTATAATATATAGTTATTAATATAATTATAATAATACAGAGTAACTAGGGCAGGGCGAGGAACAAACTATCTGACAATTTACATACACAGTAACATAATAACATACATAACATAATTAACATACACAGAAAACAGCTGCTTGCCATAAGTCCCTTTGTACACTAAATAAAATGTTCTATAGTATTAAACATGGCATATTGTGGAATATAATGTTTACTACATGAATAATTCAAATACAGTGGTACCTTTATTTACGATCGTAATCCATTCCCAGAGACTCGGTCAACCAAAAATTCGGCAACAAAACAAATTTTGCCATAAGAAATAATGTAAGTTTAATTAATCCGTTCCACCCCCCCCCCCCCAATAAAAACAGCGTTGAATGTAATGAAACGCCATTTTCTGGGTGATACCCGGAGGCTCCCGGAGCTTACTAGGCTGAATGCTAATGTCAGACATTGGCATCAGTCATGTGTATGGAGTTCTGTGGGCCTACCGGGACCACGAGCCAGAACCTGGCCCCCTCAGAGAGGCAAGGGGAGCAATGGCCTATAGAAACCCCCGTGTGGTTGGAAGCATTCTATGTCTGCCATCGACCGGGTCAGGCACCAGAAAGGTAAGCATCCCAAAACAAACCCCTATTCTTGAAATTATTGCTACCAAAAGCCGAACAAGTGGATAGAACTCTCCAAAAGAAACGAACAAACGATCATGACGTCACACGTCGCCGAGCCGCTGTCGCACAGCTCCCCCTCCCCTGGAGGGGAAGCCCCAGACCCCTCACGCCTGCTATCCACCAGTCAGTTTTGAAGCTGGATGTCAAAACACACGAAAAAAACGCCGACCGGGGGGGAGGGAGGGATGCCGGGGAGCCTCCGGTCTCACCCAGAAAATGGCGTTTCATTACATTCAACGCTGGTTTTCTGGGGGGACCCCCTTCGGCTCCCTGGAGCTAACTACCCACAGAGGAAGAACGTAAGGACTTACCCGGGAGGCGGTCGTTGCTCACTCCACAACTCGAAGTCGAGACAACTTGCTGCAACCGCCGACCTAAATGACACAGGCCTGACTAGGCCTAGGGACGTGCACGAGGTAACGAGGCCAGGACCCTGTACGACCGCCAAAAGCCCCGTGCCCGAATGTCAGCCCATGGTGCCAAAGACGGCAGCAAGCGCAGTGAATGTACAAACATCATGGGCATGGGGATAGACCGCAGGCTAGCTAGTCGTAAGAACTCTGCGGACGACCTGGGAGACCCACACCCGCGAACAGGGAAGAAAGGGAAACCGGATCAACCCAAAGCGTGTCCCCAGACACAGAGGCCGAGGCGCGCAAGTAACGGCAAAGAGCCACCACCGAACACAAAACATGATGCACCCCCGGCCCAACCAATGAAGCATCAACAACCCAGGGACCCCTCCAGCAGCAGTTTCAATCTTCACCAGAAAAGGAGACAGCTGCAGACGAACAAAACCATCATGAAGACTGAAAGAGCAGAAACCCCTGCGCCGGAGGAGAGCATGAAGCTACCCAACCCGACAGCCAGAGGCCACTGCCAACAGATAAGGAGCCTTATAGAACAATCCTGAACTGAAGGGGCCACAACAAACCGAGGAGAAGAAAGAAAATAGCACTCTGTCCAATGACCAGGACGGCTCAGGCTGCGCAAGAGCAGGAGCAGGCCGGAGGTGAAACAATGCATGAGACAGCTTGCGAAACGGCGCAGAGGTAACATCAAAACCGAAAGCAAGCCGAAGTGGCTCCGCCAGCGCCTCACGATACGAGGCGACAGTATGGGGCAAGATGACGGCCCCAAACTTCCACAAGAAAAGGACAAGGCCACGCCAACAAATGCAGCTACCGAAGAAGGACAGAAGGAAAAGGAAGGGCCGCCAAAAACCCCACACTACCGCCAAGAAGAAGCACGCAGCTGGGACACCATCAATGAAGCCACCCGACCACCAACAGAAGGTGAGAGACTCGAGGCAGAACCGAACCGGCCCCGCCATGGGCCAATTGAGCCTAGGAAGATGCGGAGCTGCGGAAAGATCTTGGGTGCCACCACGGAGCCAGCTAAGCCAGAAACCCAAGCCGACAAAGGAGATGGAACATCCGCCATACAGAAGACACCCCAACTCCCGAGCCCGCCAGGAGATCGGAGACGACAGTTCCGACTTGCGAAACTAGAGAAGGGAAACCGAGAGAACGTGAAAACGCCAACAGGCTGGGTAAGTCAGGTAACCAGGAACCGAAATAGGAGGCAATAGGAGAGCCAAAAGGCACAAACAAAACACAACCATGTGTAGGATAAAGGAGAAAACGGAAAAACACAAGATCAGAAGAAAAGCCCCAGCACCAACGGCCAGGGACATGAGCATTGAAGGAAGATGAGGAACGAAGAAGGCAAGGAGCAAAACAGGAATGAAAGGGACACGACCAACAACACACAGAGCCGCTGGTCATGTCCCAACAAGCCACGCCAACAACACAGGTGTCTGACACGTCCCAACACAACACGAAAAGGAAAAAAAGGTGCAAAGGTACGCCAACAGACCAGTACCCGAACCAAAGAGTATGAGCTACGAGGATATGATCACCCACATCGACGATTCCAAAGGAAGCGATAAGGAAGAGAAAGACCGACTACGGGACCCCAGGGGCACACGCACCAAGGGACACTGGTGGAAGGATAACCCAAACGAGCCAAAGAGACATGGGAAAGAAGTATTGCAGTGTCAGTAGTAGACAAGCGGAACGCATGAGGAAGCGATGTGGTAAAGGATGACACCACACACAGCTTCAAGCGCAGATATGATAGAGTCAAGCAGGCCCAGGAACCTGCACATGAGCAAATGACAGGTGAGAAGCGGGACCAAAACCAGAGCCCAACTCCTGCAACACAACTAGGGAAGTACAACTAGGTAAGTACCGTACAGAAAATCCAATGTATATGGAAGGTCTAAGCTAGGCACTGCAAGACGTGCAAGGAAAGAGTGACCCAGATAAGACCATGAAAAACGGGGCCATGACCCCCCTTGCAACAATTAAACCAGAAGAACAATTAAGGCCCCAGGAAGAAGCACAGAAGGGCCAAACAAAAATCCATACCCAATCCCCAACACACATCCACAACATGAAAACTGCTGCAAAATGTCACCTCAGAACATCCAGACAGGAACACTTACCCCCATAACATATAACCCCACCATTGTACCTCGAAACGTGGTGGAAGTAGGGCCCCCTATCTGAACTCAAGCATGGGCTGGACATGCACAAGAGTGGGACTGGATGGGTATAAATAGGAGCTGCCTCGTATGGCCTATTAGGCCTGCTGCAGTCACCTGTGTTCCGATGTTCGTATATTCGTATCAAAAAATCACTAACCAGCACCTGGCCGAAGAGAAGCCAGACCGCATGAACTCACCTACAGAACGTAGGCACGAACGTGTCACGACACAACATAGCCGAGAAAATTCCGGGAGCACCGCCAGTGGAAGAAGGCAAAACCGCACATGCAGGAGAAGAACAGGGGTAGAGGCGAAGGAAGAGCCCGACACCCATATGCAGGGAAAACCCAGCGTCCTCCCAATAGCAGCAATCCAGAACACCCGCAGGAACTACGGGGCACGGACTGGAGAATGGAGAGGAACGAGCGCCGAAGCATCGGAGAGAAAAGGGACACAAAATCCCAGCTCACGTACACACTGCCCGTATCAAAACAAACAACCACGGCGCATGCGCAGCAGGGATGCCAGAAGTCGCGAGCTAAAGAAAGAAACGAATTGACTACAAAAATAGACAAAATAGTGTTGTTAACAACCGAATCCCATATGAGAGTACACAGGGCAGCCGCTAACCATAGTTGAAAAGAGCAGGAAAGGACCGAGAAGAAACATAGCACAGCATCCCATTTGGGCTACAAAGAGCCCAACTGGGCTCCAAGGACCCCAATCTGGCAACCCTGTGCAGCGCAGGACAGTGCACGGAGATAAGAGACAAACACGAAAGAAAGAAACAGGGCCGAAAAACGAGAAGCTTGGAGAAGGACCGTCAAGCCCCAGAAGGGACCGGAAGACGACAGACATTCCAAGAATACGGGAAGAAGCAAAACCTTCCCGATCCTAGTTTTTTACATATTTTTTCAATATTTCTGATAAGTTTTTCTCATTTTTGCACTAAAGTTATTCAATAGTGTGTGTTTTGAGTAATTTATATGGTAAAATATGTAGAACATCGGAATCCTCATATATATTCATGTTAATAATATGCATCTATATTATTTACTTGGAAAAATACAACCTGTTATTTTTGGTGTTATTATACTGCATACACAATTTTTATACAACTATGAATATTGACTTCCACGATTATGAACCACCAAGCTGTTGTGGTGGGTGTGGTAAAGACAGTCTACCACACACACTACCTGTGCCAGCAGACTGTACCAGCAGACTGTAGCAGCAGCTGTGCCAGCAGACTGTACCAGCAGACTGTGCCAGCAGACTGTGCCAGCAGCACTGTGCCAGCAGACTGTACCAGCAGCAGGCTGTGCCAGCAGACTGTACCAGCAGACTGTGCCAGCAGACTGTGCCAGCAGCAGGCTGTGCCAGCAGACTGTACCAGCAGACTGTGCCAGCAGACTGTGCCAGCAGACTGTACCAGCAGACTGTGCCAGCAGACTGTACCAGCAGACTGCCAGCAGACTGTACCAGCAGACTGTGCCAGCAGACTGTGCCAGCAGCAGCTGTGCCAGCAGACTGTGCCAGCAGACTGTGCCAGCAGACTGTGCCAGCAGACTGTGCCAGACGGCCAGCAGACTGTGCCAGCAGCTGTGCCAGCAGACTGTGCCAGCAGACTGTGCCAGCAGACTGTGCCAGCAGACTGTGCCAGCAGACTGTGCCAGCAGACTGTGCCAGCAGACTGTGCCAGCACTGTGCCAGCAGAGACTGTGCCAGCAGACTGTGCCAGCAGACTGTGCCAGCAGACTGTGCCAGCAGACTGTGCCAGCAGACTGTGCCAGCAGACTGTGCCAGCAGACTGTGCCAGCAGACTGTGCCAGCAGACTGTGCCAGCAGACTGTGCCAGCAGACTGTGCCAGCAGACTGTGCCAGCAGACTGTGCCAGCAGACTGTGCCAGTAGATGTGCCAGCAGACTGTGCCAGCAGACTGTGCCAGCAGACTGTGCCAGCAGACTGTGCCAGCAGACTTGCCAGTAAACAGTGCCAGCAGACTGTACAGTAGACTGTGCCAGCACTGTGCCAGCAGACTGTGCCAGCAGACTTTGCCAGCAGACTGTACCAGTAGACTGTGCCAGCAGACTGTGCCAGCAGACTGTGCCAGCAGACTGTACCAGTAGACTGTGCCAGCAGACTGTGCCAGCAGACTGTACCAGTAGACTGTGCCAGCACACTGTGCCAGCAGACTGTGCCAGCAGACTGTACCAGCAAACTGTGCCAGTAGACTGTGCCAGCAGACTGTGCCAGCAGACTGTGCCAGCAAACTGTGCCACAGCAGACTGTGCCAGCAGCAGACTGTGCCAGCAGCAGACTGTGCCAGCAGCAGACTGTGCCAGCAGCAGACTGTGCCAGCAGCAGACAGTGCCAGTAGACTATGCCAGCAGATTGTACTAGCAGACTTTACCAGCAGACTGTGCCAGCAGACTGTGCCAGCAGACTGTGCCAGCAAACTGTGCCAGCACACTGTGCAAGCAGCAGACTGTGCCAGCAGCAGACTGTGCCAGCAGCAGACTGTGCCAGCAGCAGACTGGGCCAGCAGCAGACTGTGCCAGCAGCAGACTGTGCCAGCAGACTGTGCAAGCAGCAGACTGTGCCAGCAGCAGACTGTGCCAGCAGCAGACTGTGCCAGCAGCAAACTGTGCCAGCAGCAGACTGTGCCAGCAGCAGACTGTGCCAGCAGCAGACTGTGCCAGCAGCAGACTGTGCCAGCAGCAGACAGTGCCAGTAGACTATGCCCGCAGATTGTACTAGCAGACTTTACCAGCAGACTGTGCCAGCAGACTGTACCAGCAAACTGTGCCAGTAGACTGTGCCAGCAGACTGTGCCAGCAAACTGTGCCAGCACACTGTGCCAGTAGCAGACTGTGCCAGCAGCAGGCTGTGCCAGCAGCAGACTGTGCCAGCAGCAGACTGGGCCAGCAGCAGACTGTGCCAGCAGCAGACTGTGCAAGCAGCAGACTGTGCAAGCAGCAGACTGTGCAAGCAGCAGACTGTGCCAGCAGCAGACTGTGCAAGCAGCAGACTGTGCCAGCAGCAGACTGTGCCAGCAGCAGACTGTGCCAGCAGACTGTGCCAGCAAACTGTGCCAGCAGACTGTGCAAGCAGCAGACTGTGCCAGCAGCAGACTGTGCCAGCAGCAGACTGGGCCAGGAGACTGTGCCAGCAATCTGTGCCAGCAGACTGTGCAAGCAGCAAACTGTGCCAGCAGCAGACTGTGCCACCAGCAGACTGTGCCAGCAGCAGATTGTGCCAGCAGCAGACTGTGCCAGCAGCAGACTGTGCCAGCAGCAGACTGTGCCAGCAGCAGACTGTGTCAGCAGCAGACTATGCCAGCAGCAGACTGGGCCAGCAGCAGACTGGGCCAGCAGCAGACTGTGCCAGCAGCAGACTGTGCCAGCAGCAGACTGTGCCAGCAGCAGACTGTGCCAGCAGTAGACTGTGCCAGCAGCAGACTGTGCCAGCAGCAGACTGTGCCAGCAGCAGACTGTGCCAGCAGCAGACTGTGCCAGCAGCAGACTGTGCCAGCAGCAGACTGTGCCAGCAGCAGACAGTGCCAGTAGACTATGCCCGCAGATTGTACTAGCAGACTTTACCAGCAGACTGTGCCAGCAGACTGTACCAGCAAACTGTGCCAGTAGACTGTGCCAGCAGACTGTGCCAGCAGACTGTGCCAGCAAACTGTGCCAGCAGACTGTGCCAGCAGCAGACTGTGCCAGCTGCAGACTGTGCCAGCAGCAGACTGTGCCAGCAGCAGACTGTGCCAGCAGCAGACTGTGCCAGCAGCAGACAGTGCCAGTAGACTATGCCAGCAGATTGTACTAGCAGACTTTACCAGCAGACTGTGCCAGCAGACTGTGCCAGCAGACTGTGCCAGCAGACTGTGCCAGCAGACTGTGCCAGCAAACTGTGCCAGCACACTGTGCAAGCAGCAGACTGTGCCAGCAGCAGACTGTGCCAGCAGCAGACTGTGCCAGCAGCAGACTGGGCCAGCAGCAGACTGTGCCAGCAGCAGACTGTGCCAGCAGACTGTGCAAGCAGCAGACTGTGCCAGCAGCAGACTGGGCCAGGAGACTGTGCCAGCAATCTGTGCCAGCAGACTGTGCAAGCAGCAGACTGTGCCAGCAGCAGACTGTGCCAGCAGCAGACTGTGCCAGCAGCAGACTGTGCCAGCAGACTGTGCAAGCAGCAGACTGTGCCAGCAGCAGACTGTTCCAGCAGCAGACTGTGCCAGCAGCAGACTGTGCCAGCAGCAGACTGGGCCAGGAGACTGTGCCAGCAATCTGTGCCAGCAGACTGTGCAAGCAGCAGACTGTGCCAGCAGCAGACTGTGCCACCAGCAGACTGTGCCAGCAGCAGATTGTGCCAGCAGCAGACTGTGCCAGCAGCAGACTGTGCCAGCAGCAGACTGTGCCAGCAGCAGACTGTGCCAGCAGCAGACTGTGCCAGCAGCAGACTGTGCCAGCAGCAGACTGTGTCAGCAGCAGACTATGCCAGCAGCAGACTGGGCCAGCAGCAGACTGTGCCAGCAGCAGACTGTGCCAGCAGCAGACTGTGCCAGCAGCAGACTGTGCCAGCAGTAGACTGTGCCAGCAGCAGACTGTGCCAGCAGCAGACTGTGCCAGCAGCAGACTGTGCCAGCAGCAGACTGGGCCAGGAGACTGTGCCAGCAATCTGTGCCAGCAGACTGTGCAAGCAGCAGACTGTGCCAGCAGCAGACTGTGCCACCAGCAGACTGTGCCAGCAGCAGATTGTGCCAGCAGCAGACTGTGCCAGCAGCAGACTGTGCCAGCAGCAGACTGTGCCAGCAGCAGACTGTGCCAGCAGCAGACTGTGCCAGCAGCAGACTGTGCCAGCAGCAGACTGTGTCAGCAGCAGACTATGCCAGCAGCAGACTGGGCCAGCAGCAGACTGGGCCAGCAGCAGACTGTGCCAGCAGCAGACTGTGCCAGCAGCAGACTGTGCCAGCAGCAGACTGTGCCAGCAGTAGATTGTGCCAGCAGCAGACTGTGCCAGCAGCAGACTGTGCCAGCAGCAGACTGTGCCAGCAGCAAACTGTGCCAGCAGCAGACTGGGCCAGCAGCAGACTGGGCCAGCAGCAGACTGTGCCAGCAGCAGACTGTGCCAGCAGCAGACTGGGCCAGCAGCAGACTGGGCCAGGAGACGAAACAAAAGGAGTCACAAGATACTACACACATTACTAATTCTCAGCACAATGTTATTATTACCAGCAATCTGACAACAACAGTGTGTAAATTAATACATTTAAATAAGACCATGTGTGTGTGGACCATTTGTATACTACAACATATTGTGGTGTGGACCATTTGTATACTACAACATATTGTGTGTGTGGACCATTTGTATACTACAACATATTGTGTGTGTGGACCATTTGTATACTACAACATATTGTGTGTGTGGACCATTTGTATACTACAACATATTGTGTGTGGACCATTTGTATACTACAACATATTGTGTGTGTGGACCATTTGTATACTACAACATATTGTGTGTGTGGACCATTTGTATACTACAACATATTGTGTGTGTGGACCATTTGTATACTACAACATATTGTGTGTGTGGACCATTTGTATACTACAACATATTGTGTGTGTGGACCATTTGTATACTACAACATATACTACAACAAACAAACTAAGATTCAAAAGTTTTTGGTACGGTTTCACAGTAGGCCTACAGGACCAGCACCCAGCACTAGCAAGGACTCACCTTCCAAGGATGCCCAGGCAACTGGACCAGCACCCAGCACTAGCAAGGACTCACCTTCCAAGGATGCCTAGGCAACTGGACCAGCACCCAGCACTAGCAAGGACTCACCTTCCAAGGATGCCTAGGCAACTAGACCAGCACCCAGCACTAGCAAGGACTCACCTTCCAAGGATGCCTAGGCAACTAGACCAGCACCCAGCACTAGCAAGGACTCACCTTCCAAGGATGCTCAGGCAACTGGACCAGCACCCAGCACTAGCAAGGACTCACCTGCTGAGGATGCCCAGGCAACTGGACCAGCACCCAGCACTAGCAAGGACTCACCTTCCAAGGATGCCCAGGCAACTAGACCAGCACCCAGCACTAGCAAGGACTCACCTTCCAAGGATGCCCAGGCAACTAGACCAGCACCCAGCACTAGCAAGAACTCACCTTCTGAGGATGCCTAGGCAACTAGACCAGCACCCAGCACTAGCAAGGACTCACCTTCCAAGGATGCCCAAACTAGACCAGCACCCAGCACTAGCAAGGACTCACCTTCTGAGGATGCCTAGGCAACTAGACCAGCACCCAGCACTAGCAAGGACTCACCTTCCAAGGATGCCCAGGCAACTGGACCAGCACCCAGCACTAGCAAGGACTCACCTTCCAAGGATGCCCAGGCAACTGGACCAGCACCCAGCACTAGCAAGGACTCACCTTCTGAGGATGCTCAGGCAACTGGACCAGCACCCAGCACTAGCAAGGACTCACCTTCCGAGGATGTCCAGGCAACTGGACCAGCACCCAGCACTAGCAAGGACTCACCTTCCAAGGATGCCCAGGCAACTGGACCAGCACCCAGCACTAGCAAGGACTCACCTTCTGAGGATGCTCAGGCAACTGGACCAGCACCCAGCACTAGCAAGGACTCACCTTCCGAGGATGTCCAGGCAACTGGACCAGCACCCAGCACTAGCAA
Source organism: Procambarus clarkii (assembly GCF_040958095.1). Classification (NCBI taxonomy): domain Eukaryota; kingdom Metazoa; phylum Arthropoda; class Malacostraca; order Decapoda; family Cambaridae; genus Procambarus; species Procambarus clarkii. The sequence continues at coordinate 37,000 of NW_027189182.1, read as the reverse complement.
GGACTCACCTTCCAAGGATGCCTAGGCAACTGGACCAGCACCCAGCACTAGCAAGGACTCACCTTCCAAGGATGCTCAGGCAACTGGACCAGCACCCAGCACTAGCAAGGACTCACCTTCCAAGGATGCTCAGGCAACTGGACCAGCACCCAGCACTAGCAAGGACTCACCTTCCAAGGATGCCCAGGCAACTGGACCAGCACCCAGCACTAGCCATAACTTACCTGGGAGTACCAATTGAGCTGTACAGCACAGTTCTAATGACAATAAATATACAAAGTGTAGTTTATATGATATAAGTGTACTGCAGTAGTGTGATTCTAGTGGACTGTACTTTATGTACAGACTGTAGTGTATAATGTACATTTGTTAGAAAAGTTACTGTTCTTTAAACAATTTATATTCATATGTGTGGCACTCTCAGGATATTAAGGCTAACAAAGTTTGCACTACAAAACTCAACTGGTAGGGTAAGTACAGTACTGTAACGTGCAATATCAATTTATTTCATTGCAATTCAAATTCTTGGTTAATTTAAATTTTTCAAAAGGCAAATGTGTACTGGCATATGTATTATTAATTTTTTTTTTTTTTTTTTTGGGGGGGAGGGGGATGCTGGGGCCGGATTGATGGAATGAATTCCACGCTGAAATGAATCGGCTACGCCCCCATATAGTTCGTTTAAGCGAGGGCACACTGTATTACTCATATAATTTCTACATTTACTGTCTTCATTTAATGTCATTTAATTATACGCATTTCTTTGATAAAGTGTTTACTCGTGTCCTTTATGATCTTGGTTATTTGTAAGTGCTGGCCCATTAACCTTAAATTATAGTATGTTTATGTTACTCTATGTTCTGATATGTTCCAGAAAATGTCATGAGGAGCAGTTCTAAAATACACCTTGTATTTCCATTCAGTAATTAATCTAAATAAACTACTGTACTGTTGCTAGAACTACTGACTCCGTAATGTAATAATCTATGCCAGTACTCTGACTATACTCTGTACCTGTAAAGTAAGGCTGTAAAGTACCTGTACATATTTTTTCAATTTTACTGTAAATATCTACTTAAAATTATCTGTTAGTTTAAGGACTTCCCCGAAACTCTATGCGTGCTAATGGCTTTACAGAATGTAAAATCAACTTCATTTCTATGTTCTCTCTTAACCCCCAATGTACCTTCTTGTATAAATAAATAAATAAATGCTTGTCATCCTTATGTATCACCTTTGTATTAATTTTTTATTTTCCTTGAACATTCTCATTTTGTTAACTTACTTCTCTTATAGTATTAAGTGTTTTACCCCGTCACAATATTAATTAAAAAATTTCTATATTACTATTAATTTTGCCCGAAACGCTTTGCGTAATAGTGGCTTCATTAGTACAGTATGTGTAACTGCTGTCCCTTCAATTGAACAATACTCTTATTACACATAGAAATCACAATAGTGTGATGCATCAAATTTATTTATTTTTATTTATTTATTTATTTATATACAAGAAGGTACATTGGGTTTGTGAGAATACATAGCATGGTATTTACAACTTGTAAAGCCACTAGTACGCGCAGCATTTCGGGCAGGTCCTTAATCTAACAGATAATTTTAAGTAGGTAAATTCTAGCAGAATTAATAAAATGATAACAGATACATTGCAAGAAAGAAAAAAAATGAGATGAGAGAGATTAGTAGGAATATTAAAGCACATTGGTATATTAAAGTTCAGACTGATTGCATTGACAGCTTGATTGGTAATTTAAACGAAGATTAATAGGCACCATACAGCAAATTGAAAGCACATATAAGAAGACAGCAATGATCACAATGGTAAAGTTGTTTGGATTGGGTACATGAAGATTGGGTAGCACTAGATACAGTGCAATTTTAAAGCAACAAGGTAGAAAACTATGAAGATGAAATTAAGTACTTTTTAAGTTTGTTTTTGAATGATGCAAAAGCTGGACATCTTTTCAATTCATTAGGAGTGAGTTCCATACACTAGGTCCCTTTATTTGCAAAGATTGTTTGCACAGATTAAGTTTGACTCTGGGGATATCAAAGATTTACTTATTTCTGGTGTGGTGATAATGGGTCCTATTATATCTGTCCAGGGAGAGTTTCAGAACATGATTTGCATTTAAGAACAGGGTTTTGTAAATGTAGTGACACAAGAGAATGTGTGGAGTGAGATTATGTTTAGCATGTTTAGGGAGTTAAACAAGGGGGCTGAGTGTTGTCTGAAAACAGAATTTATTATTCTGATAGCAGATTTTGCTGGGATGATGGACCAGAGGTGGTTTGCAGTGGTTGAACCCCATGCACAGATACCATAATTAAGATAGGGATAGATTAGTGTATAATATAGTGAGATGAGAGCAGAGTTAGATACATAGTATCTGATTTTGGAGAGTATACCAACTGTTTTAGAGACTTTCTTAGTTATGTGTTGTATGTAGGTGCTGAAGTCGAGTCTCTTATCTAGGAATAGGCCAAGAAAATTTCCATCATTTTTATTACTAATGTAACATTGTCTATCTGAAGCTGAATTGCATTTGTTGATTTGCTTCCAAATAAGATGTAGTAGGTCTTTTCTATGTTAAGTGTTAGTTTGTTGGTTGACATCCATAAGTGGACTTTTTTTAGTTCATTATTAACAGCATTATTTAGTGTATGTGTTTTGGGGTTAGAGTAGATGAGGGTAGTATCATCAGCAAACAATGTAGGTTTCAGAATGTTGGTGACATCAGGCAGACCATTGATGTATATAAAAATAGGAGAGGTCCCAAGATGCTGCCGAGTGGCACACCAATGGTTATTGGTAGAGTGGAAGTTATATCGTTGATGGCTACACATTGATGTCTATCACTAAGATAGGATTGTATATAGCGCAGGGCATGGCCTCGGATTCCATAATGATGCAGTTTACATAAGAGGTAGTTGTGATTAACTGTATCAAAGGCCTTTCTCAGGTCAATGAAGAGTCCAATCGGAAACTCATTTTTGTCAAGGGCTGAGTAAATTATATCAAGGAGACTAATAATTGCGTCGTTAGTACTCTTTTGGGAACGGAAGCCAAACTGACAGGAGCCAAGTATGTCGAATTTTACGAGGTAGCAGTACAGCTGTTTGTAGATATTTTTTCAAATATTTTTATAGTACGGGTAGGTTTGATATGAACAAATTTGAAATGAGTTTGTTTGTTTGTTTCATTTCAAGTTTGAAATGAACAAATCCACAAGAGCTGTGACGAGGGTTCAAATCTACGTCCGAGAGTGTGTAATGAAGGAAGGGCGAAGAGGTAGAACAGCTTATTGACAGAGCTCAGGTGCATGGGGGAATTGTGTAAAAACCTAGTTTGTGTCTCGAGAGACTGCAGGATCCGTGGTAGGTCAAGTTGATTTCTCGGTTGCAATTCTTATCCATGTCGTAGCTCAGTCAATTAACCACCATGCTGCGCCGAGTTTATTGTGAAATTCCCCCTGTGCGCATGAAATAAAGCGTTCCCAAAAATTCATTTTTCTTCATAAAATGATAAATTCCCTTCCCTGAACATGTCTATGTAAAAATAAATACTGTACCAAATTCCACTTACTTTGGCTCTGGGGTGGGCAAGGTGCGTTGTTATGTCATCAGGGGCTGGTCACCTGTGCGTGACACGCCCAGACATCATCGCGCGGGCCATTCAAGCACCAGATGTTGGCACAAATATATTTTAAATTATTTGTTTTATGTATTTCCAATGCAGTTTTATTTGTTTGTTTTTTTATCGTATATGATGCATATTTGTATTCTTTACAATATGTATACAGTAGAACGTTCATAATGTTCCATGAAACTGTGATACATGTGTCAGCAATGTGTCCACAATAAATGTTTATTGTCGCAATATTACTTGTTAAAAATTCACTAAAATTACAATATGTACAGTTTCACACACTACACAGTACACACACACTGTATTACACACAGTACTTCGGAAGTGAGTAATAATCAACGAAGTAGTCCAGGGTACACAGTGCGACTTCTCTCTCGTTGCACCAGGTACAGATAGAATTTCGCTTCCTGTTTCTTTGTTCTGTGTGCTTGCAAATAACGCACTCATGTACACCCTTGGCATTAGTACCTGTAGGTGGTATGTAGCCAAGCTTGTAAAACATAAGGTAGTCTTGTAAAGATTACAGGGAAAGATCAATTTGTAAGGTAGTCGTGAAAAGATCGCCTTGTAAGGTCCCACACAGGAAAAATTCAGTCAGCCTCAAAGAGTGTCCGTCAGTCTGGAAGAGATTCAGCCAGCCTCAAAGAGTGTCCGTCAGTTAAGAAGAGATTCAGCTATTCTTGAAAATATCTATGGAAAACACCACCATGGAAGCTGCTAACACTGTTTATCTATGCTACTTGTATCAGATGCATCATCACTGAATGCAGAAAACGATTCATCTATGTATCATCTAAATAAATTGGAGATAGCATAGGTGGGCAAGGGTGGCGCTCAGAGCTACAACTGGATACGCTCGCTGTATTGTCCTCATAGGTGCTGTATCACTTGCATCTGACCTTTGTGTTAGGTCCTTATTGCACCTAGCTTCACCAATATTATGACCCTTATATTCTTCAAACATTAAGGTTTGAATTTCACCGACAAAGCGCGATCTTTCAACTCCGCGTCGGACAGGTGTTTGGGAGCCAGAGGTGCGTGTGCCACTCATGGTTGCTCACTCAGTACTAACCCAGCCAGATGCCCTAGGGCATAAGGGGAATTTTTTCCAAGATGGCTACCTCTCACTGGAGGTCCTAAGATTCCATTTCGTACACAACCAACCTCGCGCACATTTAGAATGGGTACGAAAAAATCAAACCGAGTATTCTCGGTTGGCGCAGTTAAGTGGTTAAGGAGCGTCTGGGATCTTCTCGGATGTAGGTTCGAACCCTCGTCATGGCCCTTGTGGATTTATTCATTTATTACTCTTATGTTCTTTGTACACACAATCTTTTGAATAAATAATAATAATATTATTACTGTATTCATATTATTATTATTATTTACTCACAGAAAATCACACTAACGTGATATACATCAATGAGAAAATTCACTCGGGCTGTGAGGCGATGCGAACCTGCAATGTTTGCGTCACCTCACAGCCCCAGTGGATCGTTCATTGATGTATATCTCCTTAGTGCGATTTTCAGTGTAGTATCTGAAGTTGGGCGTACAGTGTTCAACTACAACACTTTACCACTTCACCTGAGTGCTTGGGGGGTCTTACGTAAAATTTGGACTGGCTTCAAGTCTTCCTGTGACATAAGGATATCACAGACTTCCTGTGACATCAGTAGAAACGGTCCGTCTAATTACCACAAGCTACACAAGCTTCACAAAGCTTCCTGGCAATATGTTAGTAATGAATAAATATGATATATTTACTCATTATAATGTTGGTGCTGAATGTACAACACGAGAAAACGTAATTTTAATCTGAAAAAGTATATTTTTATTAAGAAATTAGACGAAAATAAAGAGCTGGTGACACCAAATAAAGTCGACGATTCAAGCGTCGGTTAGGTTAGGTTTGGTTTGGTTTAGTTAGGTTAGGTTAGGTTAGTTTAGGTTAGGTCAGCCTAACCTATCATATTTATTCATTACTAACGTATTGCCAGGAAGCTTTCTGAAGCTTTGTGAAGCTTGTGGTAATTAAACGGACCCAGTAGAAATCTGATTGTCAGACTTTTAGGAAGTCGGTGGTGGTACAGTGGTAGAGTATGCGGCTGGCAATGCCTTGGTCGTGGGTTTGCGACACCACACAGTCCCAGTGGATTTTCTCATTATTATTATTCTTATTATTATTATTATTCGATAAGCCAATGTCCACACCCCAACAATGCCATAGGCTTATAATTTACCTCAACAATTCCATAGGCCTACGTCTACATCCCAACAATGCCATAGGCCTATTTCCACACCCCAACAATTGCATGTTGGGGTGTAAGACAATAGTGGAGCAGAAAGTACTCCAGTACTTACGGTGGATGATGAGAGTGCGAGAAACAAGGTGGTCAGGCGGAGCCAGTGACTCCTTCCTTCAACAGTTTTGTCTCTCCCTCGTGGTATATCCTCAATGTCTTCAGTGGTGTGGCCTCACCACACACGTACACTGCCATAAGTGTCCTGAGAGTACTGTGGGAGGGACAATTTGGCGGGTATTGTGGACACAGGTCTTTAAGACAGGCGAACTTCACGAGTCGTGGAGACGTCTATAGCAACCTTTGTTGTGATGACGTCACTCGCTCGCTCGCTTACCCGCCACGTTGCTCTTCCCATTTTCTTTGGTTACTGATCTTTGCCGACGTTTAATTTACTTGAGACACTAATATTGGTGGCCTCAACGAGGACAGGAAGTTGACGGCTTGTCAAAGGTCCTACCCATTTGCCTGGACGATCTTTTCTATCTGTATTTTAAAACCCAGTAGAGTTTTGGCGTTTACCTTACCTACTTTTTGGCGGGTAGGCTGTTCCACGGGTTTACCACCATACGGGTGAAAAAGCCTCTCCTGTTTTCTGTCCTACATTGTGGCTTGTTGAGCTTGAACCCGTTGCTCCTCGTTCGTGTTACATCTGACCTTTTGAAGAAAGTGTCCGGATCAACATCGTCCAAATTGTTGAGTATTTTAAGTGTTTCGATGAGCTCCGCCCTGTCATGCCTGGTTTGCTGTGTTGTTTGGCCAGTGGCCCTCAACCCTTCCTGATACGAGAGATGACTAAGCTCTGGTATGATTTTTGTTGCCCGGTGTTGCACCTTCTCCAGAGCAGCTATGTCTTTCTGAAGATAAGGTCTCAATGCCTGTATGCAATAATCCAGGTGGGGGCGCACCAAATACTTATACAATTGAAGGACTACTTTAGTTTCCTTGAAAGTAAAGGCACGCTTGATTATTCCCAAGGTTTGGTTCGCTTTTTTTACTGCCGCTCCCACTTGTTGTGCAACTTTTAGTGAATGATGGATTCTGATTCCAATGTCGCATTCTTCATCTATCTGTTGTAAGGTAGTGCTGGCAATTTGGTAGTTGTGACGTGGAATGTTATGCCCTACAGGCAAGGTCTTGCATTTATCGACATTAAAGAGCATTTGCCAGTCATCTGACCATTGGTGGAGTTCATGTAGATCTCTTTGTAAGGTCTCAATATCACTTTCACTTCCTTCTTTATCATAGATCTTAGTGTCATCTGCAAATGTGTCATCTGCCCAACATTCCATCTCCCAGGATGAACAGGACCAACAAAAGCTGCTTGACTATGTTATTATGTCGTCCCAAAATATTCCTGTGGAACGTGAAGGTGAAAAGTGTATTGAAATAGTTCAGGCTCTCATAAAAGACGAATTGAGTGTCACTCTAAATAAAACTGACATTATTGCTGCCTACAGAGTAGGCAAAAGGAATCCTTCAGGTCTAAACCAGCGAAAAATTCGCCTCAAGCTAGCTTCCCAGTCCATAAAATCATATCTTGTCCGGACAGCTGCATCCCAACGAACGGGAATCTACATCAACGAGTGCTTGACTCAAATCAAATCAAATCAAATCAAATCAAATGTTTATTTAGGTAAGGTACATACATACAAGAGATTTTACAAAGAGTGATGGATTTATAGATAGGGCTAGTACATACAATGCCTAAAGCCACTATTACGCAAAGCGTTTCGGACAAGAAAAACTTAAATGACTAAAGCTTAATACTAATTGAGCATAAAGAATAAAATGACAACATGGAATGAAAACATAGCTTAAAAAATCAGCACAAAAACAATTCTGTCGACAAACAGCGCTCTTTAAAAAACAGACATTGGTTGACAATAGAGGGGTAAGGTAGGTTACAGGGAATTTATTAGGTATAGCTAGAAGAAAACTAGAAAAAACTAGAAAAAACTAGAAAAAAAGACTAGAAAAAGACAGCAACTCCTCCACCGCCTGCGTCAAATCCGTCATCAAAACCCAGCTGCGATTCATCAGTGCTTCGTTAGAGATGGCTTGAGTAAAGTGAGAAAGACCTCAGGAGGTAAAATGTTTACAATTGCTAATGAGGATAACCTCAACACTTTCCTCTCCCAATGTGGTTTGTCTCACCTTATTATCCCTCTCATTGAGTCAACATAATTAACCCCCTTGTCACCTAGTGCAGGCTAGGTATCCAAAGTCTCTTTGTTACACTTTTTTAAAGTAAATTTTAATTTAATGTATATTAGTCATTTATTGGACTTAATTAATTGAGTGCATTAATATATCTTTAGTTCTTATTAATTATAGGATCAAAACTAAACTATTTATAGTTAATAATCATTAGATTAAACTTGCCTATGTTTATAATTATTACACCTAACATGATATAACAACCCCAGAAGGCAGCTAAGTACCCAGTGACCTAAATGTGACCGAAATATTCGACAAAACCTAACCTACTAGCTCATCTCGACCTCATTAGTGTTGCTCCCTGGAGGAAGCTAACCTGACGTTTGCTGCTGCCATATCAACGAGTCTACCCCATCTGCTGCATACATCTCTGCTGCTACCATGCCAAACAATTCTAAGCTCGGCAAGGCCGTAAAGAATGATAGCACACCTATCAGGATGAACCCAACCAGCCAAGCTAGCAACAGGAATAATGCGGCTGTCTCCCCCTTAGGGGCTACCGGGGGGAGTACCGAACCTCCCTGCGTCAACAATAACAAACCTTCCCAGCTGATTGAAGCGTCGTCACTGACTCGAGCCTTACAACAGTTATGTAACCATATGGAGCAACTTAAACGAGCTGCCTCCCCATGTACTGACTTTAAGCGTCTCGCTGATAATCCATGGCTCAGATTATTGACTCAAATACATGACGACCAAAAGTCTATAATCCGAGAGCAGTCGGACCTGATAATGAAGCTTCAGAGTGATGCTTTGGCCATGCACAAGATTAACCAAGATCTGTCTGCCAGAGTCGGCCACCTCGAACAGGAATTAAGCTCTCTTCAGATCTCGGTTACTAACTTTAAACCAGCAGAAACCTCTAAGAAGCAAGAAGAGATGCTACAAAAGTTAGAGAACCATTTTAACTCCCTACAACAGCAACACACTGCAACCCAAGACGAATCAGACCAGCTTAAGCTCCTTGATTCTGTCATCATCTCATCACAGGATTTTCCCCATGAAACTGACAGAGAAGACTGTACTGCCATCGTGATCCAGGAATTGCGTACTAAGTTGAATTATTCAATCGAAGCAAGAGACATTAAGTCAGCTTATAGAGTGGGTGCCAAATCATCTGGTACAAACAACAGAAAGATAAGGGTGAAGTTAGATAGCTGCTCCCGCAAGTCAGACCTTATCACTACTGCAGTCGCTATGAAATCCAAGGTTTATGTGAACGAATGTCTTACCAGATTCAGACAAAATCTCTTATTTAAACTACGTGGAATTTGCAATAGATCCGCTGCTATTAAACATTGTTTTGTGCGCGATGGTAAAATAATAGCTAGGAAGACTGACTCTGGAAAAACTTATGTCATAACCACTGAGGCAAACCTCACTTCTTTCCTGGATGACTGTGGGATATCAGCTGAATAACCAGAACATAATTTGTAGTCTCACATACAACCAAAGTGTACTTAAGCTCTGCCTTTCCTTTCCAAAGGTGTTTATTTTTATTTTTTTTTTGTTTTTTTTTTGTTTGTCATCTTTGCCTGTTTTATACTCTTAATTATTTGTTCTTAGTTAATCCCCTTGTCACTAAACCTAGGGCTTTTTATTACCCTGTTAATTAACCATTACTAAGCTAATTATCTTCAAGATCATTTTTTTTATGATTATCATTTTTCTTATTATTTTTTATTTTACATTTATATTGTCAGTCTACTGATTTTTTTTTTTTTTATTTTATGTAACTTCTGTGTCCTCCCTGGCTAACTATTGGATCTTTATTTTACTTCTAAATTGTTACTATTTTATTGTATTTGCTTTTATTCTTGTGTTTTGCTTTATCGTGTATCTTGTATCGTGATCCCTCTGCATCCTATGCACACTGATATTGATCCTGATCAAAATCTTCTGTCTCATATCTACACCAACCAGCACATTGATCATCATTATTGCAAGTATTTCACAGCACACCAGGCTAAACACAAACTTCAAAATAGCACCTGTCTATCAGTTTATAACCAAAATGTTAGATCACTTGGTAAACATTTTGACGATTTAAATGCATTACTCACAGCAATAGGTACTAACCTATCGTTCATTATTTTAACAGAAACTTGGCTAAATAAAGACTATACCCAACTCTACAACTTAGCTGGTTATAAAGCCATTCATAACTGTAGGCCTAATAAAAAAGGTGGTGGCACAGCTATATATTACCGAGATACATTTATCTGCAACAGTGTTATTAGTGACAGAGATGACTACTGTGAATATACTTTGCTCAGTTTTCAATTAAATCCCTTAAATCTTCTTTGACTATTGGAGCCATCTATAGATTTCCCAATACTAACATAGCTTCTTTCTCAGACAACCTAAGGAATCTTATTATAAACAACAATCTCAACAAAAACCACTTCATTCTGGGAGGAGATTTTAATATTGACCTGGGTCAACAAAATTGCTCTCAAGTTAACTATTTCCTTAACAGCATGAACTCCTGTATGCTAATCCCCACAATCACCAAACCTACCCGAGTCACTCAAACATCAGCCACTACCTTGGACCACATATGGACAAACATAACAGCTCCCCTTGTATCTGGTATAATCTACGACAGAACAACTGACCACTATCCTACCTTTCTCATAGCGAACATGGACATAACACCACAAAAAGCAAGAAACTTTCATTTAGGCTACACAGTGAATCAGCTTTAGACAATCTTACAGAGGCACTATACAATATTAACTGGGATTCTGAATTCAATAATATCCATGATATAAATTCATTAGCTAACCTCTTCCTCTCCAAAACTATAAGCCTCTACAACCTTCATTGTCCCCTTCTTACCAAGCAAGTAACTGACAAAAGATTAAACAATCCATGGCTCACAAGTGGCATTCTCAACTCAATCAACAAGAAACATGAATATGAAAAGAAAGTTAGGATTGGCCTAGTTTCAAAGGAAGTAGCTAAAAGGTACTCATCAATGCTTACCAGTATCATAAGAAAGGCAAAACTTGCATATTATGTGAATAGATTCAATGAAGCAAAAGGCAACATGAAAAGCACTTGGAAAGCTATCTCTAGTATCCTAGGAACTAAACAACACTCACATAACCAAATAAAACTCTACAAGGATGGGGGTATACCGTCAACTGACTTAGAAATGGCAAATGAATTTAACAGTTTCTTTTCATCGGTTGGTGCTAATCTTGCCAGTAAAATCCCACAGACTCAGACACATATTAACACATATCTCTCAGGCAGCTATCCAAACTCTCTTCTCCTTTCACCAATCAGCCCGGCAGATGTTGTGTCCATCATACATTCTCTAAAAACCAAGGCAGGGAACACCAGTGAAATTCCGTCCATTGTGTACAAGAGAGCCTCCCATGCCCTTGCCCCACCCATAGCACTACTGTTCAACAAATCTATAGAGTATCACACCTTCCCTGATATCCTCAAAAAAGCAAGAGTAACGCCAGTCCATAAAGGAGGCCATCCGGCGGACATAAACAATTATAGACCAATATCAAATCTACCCATTCTATCAAAAATATTTGAAAAAATTATTTACAAACAGCTCTATTCCTACCTCGTAAAATTCGACATACTCAGCCCCTGCCAGTTTGGCTTCCGGTCCCAAAAGAGCACCAATGATGCAATCATTAGTCTCCTTGACATTATCTACTCAGCCCTTGACAAAAATGAGTTTCCGATTGGACTCTTCATTGACCTAAGAAAAGCCTTTGATACTGTTAATCACAACTACCTCTTACTTAAACTCCAGCATTATGGAATCCGAGGCCTTGCCCTTGACTACATCCGATCCTATCTTAGTGACAGACACCAATATGTAACCATCAATGATACAACTTCTTCCACTCTACCAATTACCGTTGGAGTGCCACAGGGCAGCATCTTAGGACCTCTTCTATTTCTTATATATATAAACGATCTGCCTAATGTCTCTAATATTCTCAAACCTATATTGTTTGCTGACGATACTACCCTTATCTACTCAAACCTCAACCCACATACACTAAATAATGTTGTGAATAATGAATTAAAAAAAGTCCACTTATGGATGTCAACGAACAAACTAACATTAAACATCGAAAAGACTTACTACATCTTATTTGGAAGCAAATCATCAAATGCAATTCAGCTACAGATAGACAACATTAACATCAGTAATAAAAATGATGGCAAGTTTCTTGGCCTATTCCTAGACAAGAGACTCAACTTCAGCACCCACATTCAACACATAACTAAGAAAGTCTCTAAGACAGTTGGTATACTCTCCAAAATCAGATATTATGTTCCTAACTCTGCTCTCCTCTCACTATATTATGCACTAATCTACCCCTATCTTAATTATGGTATCTGTGCATGGGGGTCTACCACTGCAAACCACCTTAAGCCCATCATCACACAGCAAAAATCTGCTATCAGAATGATAACTAACTCAGCTTTCAGACAACACTCAGCTCCCTTGTTTAAATCCCTAAACATGCTAAATATTAACTCCCTCCACACATTCTCTTGTGTCAACTACATTTACAAGACCCTGTTCTTAAATGCAAACCATGCTCTGAAACTCTCCCTGGACAGATGTAATAGGACCCATTATCACCACACCAGAAATAAATATCTCTTTGATATCCCCAGGGTCAAACTTAATCTGTGTAAACACTCTATGCAAATTAAGGGACCTAGTCTATGGAACTCACTCCCTAGTGAATTGAAAAACTGTAAAACTTTTGCCTTATTTAAAAGCAAAACCAAAAAGTACCTAACTTCATCTATTTAGTTTCCTACACTGAGCTTTAAATTTGCTCTGTACCTAGTGTTACCCAATCTCCTAATTTTTATGTAATATCAAACAACCTTATCATTGTGTTCATTGCTGTCTTCTTCTATGTGCTAGCCATATGCTGTATTGTGACTACCAATTTTTGTCAACTACCATTCAAGCTGTCATTGCAATAAATCTTATATTGTTTCTGCTGTATTGTGCCTACCAATTTGTTGTCAACTACCATTTTAAGCTGTCATTGCAATCAATCATAGCTACCTATGTGCTTTAATATACTGTACCTATAATTTTCTCTCATCTTCTTTTTTTTTCATTCCATGTAATCTGTTATCATTTTTTTGTCTATAAATTTTGCAAGTATTTACCTCCTTAAAATTTTCTTAGATTAAGGACCTGCCCGAAACGCTGCGCGTGCTAGTGGCTTTACAAGACTGTAATTACCATATTTGTATCCTCACATTCCTTATGTACATTCTTGTATATGCATAAATAAATAAATTAGTGTAAACCTTGTATCCTGCCTATGTGGACCAAGGCTTTTAACGTAAGATAGTGTGGTAAAGTTATTATTATTATTGTTATTGGTGTGAGTGTATATGGGGGGTTGTTAAGGGGTTAATAAATAAGTACATGAATTACAGAGTATCCCTTCTTCCTGTGTGGGAGCGCATTGATCAACCCTTAGACTAACATATATGGTCTTGTAGCAAGTTATTACTACTGTGGATAGTTTATTTTGGGGGCCGGGACTTTTAGCTCTCCCATATTTGATACTCTTGTCTTCTAACTACCCTTACCCCCTTAATAGTACCAGTCCCCCATAGAGCCCCACACACAATTATTTATAACAGGTATCAATGTGTTCGCAATTGTATCTGCTGGCATTTTACCCTTTGCTTGGATCTGAAGGGTTTTAGGGTCACCACGATGCAATCTGATAGTACCACACGTGTATATACCTATCTTCAAGCAGCAATTCACTCATTCAAACCGAGTTATAATAGTTATCCATATATAAATGGTAATCTTTGTTCTACCTGTTAACCTGTCATATGAAGAAAGATTGTCAAAGCTTATATTACATTCTCTAGAAAAGCAAAGAATTAGGAGTGACATATGGTAGAGGTGCACAATGGGATGAATGGACATAACAAATGGACATAAATGGACATTAATGGACATTACTTCTAAATTGTTACTATTTTATAGTATTTGCTTTTATTCTTGTGTTTTGCTTTATCGTGTATCTTGTATTGTGATCCCTCTGCATCCTATGCACACTGATAAGTCAGCTTATAGAGTGGGTGCCAAATCATCTGGTACAAACAACAGAAAGATAAGGGTGAAGTTAGATAGCTGCTCCCGCAAGTCAGACCTTATCACTACTGCAGTCGCTATGAAATCCAAGGTTTATGTGAACGAATGTCTAACCAGATTCAGACAAAATCTCTTATTTAAACTACGTGGAATCTGCAAAAGATCCACTGCTATTAAACATTGTTTTGTGCGCGATGGTAAAATAATAGCTAGGAAGACTGACTCTGGAAAAACTTATGTCATAACCACTGAGGCACACCTCACTTCTTTCCTGGATGACTGTGGGATATCAGCTGAATAACCAGAACATAATTTGTAGTCTCACATACAACCAAAGTGTACTTAAGCTCTGCCTTTCCTTTCCAAAGGTGTTTATTTTTATTTTTATTTTTTTATTTTTGTTTGTTTGTCATCTTTGCCTGTTTTATACTCTTAATTATTTGTTCTTAGTTAATCCCCTTGTCACTAAACCTAGGGCTTTTTATTACCCTGTTAATTAACCATTACTAAGCTAATTATCTTCAAGATCATTTTTTTTTTTATGATTATCATTTTCTTATTATTTTTTATTTTACATTTATATTGTCAGTCTCTACTGATTTTTTGTTTTTTTTCTTTTATGTAACTTCTGTGTCCTCCCTGGCTAACTATTGGATCTTTATTTTACTTCTAAATTGTTACTATTTTATTGTATTTGCTTTTATTCTTGTGTTTTGCTTTATCGTGTATCTTGTATCGTGATCCCTCTGCATCCTATGCACACTGATATTGATCCTGATCAAAATCTTCTGTCTCATATCTACACCAACCAGCACATTGATCATCATTATTGCAAGTATTTCACAGCACACCAGGCTAAACACAAACTTCAAAATAGCACCTGTCTATCAGTTTATAACCAAAATGTTAGATCACTTGGTAAACATTTTGACGATTTAAATGCATTACTCACAGCAATAGGTACTAACCTATCGTTCATTATTTTAACAGAAACTTGGCTAAATAAAGACTATACCCAACTGTACAACTTAGCTGGTTATAAAGCCATTCATAACTGTAGGCCTAATAAAAAAGGTGGTGGCACAGCTATATATTACCGAGATACATTTATCTGCAACAGTGTTATTAGTGACAGAGATGACTACTGTGAATATACTTTTGCTCAGTTTTCAATTAAATCCCTTAAATCTTCTTTGACTATTGGAGCCATCTATAGATTTCCCAATACTAACATAGCTTCTTTCTCAGACAACCTAAGGAATCTTATTATAAACAACAATCTCAACAAAAACCACTTCATTCTGGGAGGAGATTTTAATATTGACCTGGGTCAACAAAATTGCTCTCAAGTTAACTATTTCCTTAACAGCATGAACTCCTGTATGCTAATCCCCACAATCACCAAACCTACCCGAGTCACCCAAACATCAGCCACTACCTTGGACCACATATGGACAAACATAACAGCTCCCCTTGTATCTGGTATAATCTATGACAGAACAACTGACCACTATCCTACCTTTCTCATAGCGAACATGGACATAACACCACCAAAAAGCAAGAAACTTTCATTTAGGCTACACAGTGAATCAGCTTTAGACAATCTTACAGAGGCACTTTACAATATTAACTGGGATTCTGAATTCAATAATACCCATGATATAAATTCATTAGCTAACCTCTTCATCTCCAAAACTCTAAGCCTCTACAACATTCATTGTCCCCTCCTTATCAAGCAAGTAACTGACAAAAGATTAAACAATCCATGGCTCACAAGTGGCATTCTCAACTCAATCAACAAGAAACATGAATATGAAAAGAAAGTTAGGATTGGCCTAGTTTCAAAGGAAGTAGCTAAAAGGTACTCATCAATGCTTACCAGTATCATAAGAAAGGCAAACTTGCATATTATGTGAATAGATTCAATGAAGCAAAAGGCAACATGAAAAGCACTTGGAAAACTATCTCTAGTATCCTAGGAACTAAACAACACTCACATAACCAAATAAAACTCTACAAGGATGGGGGTATACCGTCAACTGACTTAGAAATGGCAAATGAATTTAACAGTTTCTTTTCATCGGTTGGTGCTAATCTTGCCAGTAAAATCCCACAGACTCAGACACATATTAACACATATCTCTCAGGCAGCTATCCAAACTCTCTTCTCCTTTCACCAATCAGCCCGGCAGATGTTGTGTCCATCATACATTCTCTAAAAACCAAGGCAGGGAACACCAGTGAAATTCCGTCCATTGTGTACAAGAGAGCCTCCCATGCCCTTGCCCCACCCATAGCACTACTGTTCAACAAATCTATAGAGTATCACACCTTCCCTGATATCCTCAAAAAAGCAAGAGTAACGCCAGTCCATAAAGGAGGCAATCCGGCGGACATAAACAATTATAGACCAATATCAAATCTACCCATTCTATCAAAAATATTTGAAAAAATTATTTACAAACAGCTCTATTCCTACCTCGTAAAATTCGACATACTCAGCCCCTGCCAGTTTGGCTTCCGGTCCCAAAAGAGCACCAATGATGCAATCATTAGTCTCCTTGACATTATCTACTCAGCCCTTGACAAAAATGAGTTTCCGATTGGACTCTTCATTGACCTAAGAAAAGCCTTTGATACTGTTAATCACAACTACCTCTTACTTAAACTCCAGCATTATGGAATCCGAGGCCTTGCCCTTGACTACATCCGATCCTATCTTAGTGACAGACACCAATATGTAACCATCAATGATACAACTTCTTCCACTCTACCAATTACCGTTGGAGTGCCACAGGGCAGCTTCTTAGGACCTCTTCTATTTCTTATATATATAAACGATCTGCCTAATGTCTCTAATATTCTCAAACCTATATTGTTTGCTGACGATACTACCCTTATCTACTCAAACCTCAACCCACATACACTAAATAATGTTGTGAATAATGAATTAAAAAAGTCCACTTATGGATGTCAACGAACAAACTAACATTAAACATCGAAAAGACTTACTACATCTTATTTGGAAGCAAATCATCAAATGCAATTCAGCTACAGATAGACAACATTAACATCAGTAATAAAAATGATGGCAAGTTTCTTGGCCTATTCCTAGACAAGAGACTCAACTTCAGCACCCACATTCAACACATAACTAAGAAAGTCTCTAAGACAGTTGGTATACTCTCCAAAATCAGATATTATGTTCCTAACTCTGCTCTCCTCTCACTATATTATGCACTAATCTACCCCTATCTTAATTATGGTATCTGTGCATGGGGGTCTACCACTGCAAACCACCTTAAGCCCATCATCACACAGCAAAAATCTGCTATCAGAATAATAACTAACTCTGCTTTCAGACAACACTCAGCTCCCTTGTTTAAATCCCTAAACTTGCTAAATATTAACTCCCTCCACACATTCTCTTGTGTCAACTACATTTACAAGACCCTGTTCTTAAATGCAAACCATGCTCTGAAACTCTCCCTGGACAGATGTAATAGGACCCATTATCACCACACCAGAAATAAATATCTCTTTGATATCCCCAGGGTCAAACTTAATCTGTGTAAACACTCTATGCAAATTAAGGGACCTAGTCTATGGAACTCACTCCCTAGTGAATTGAAAAACTGTAAAACTTTTGCCTTATTTAAAAGCAAAACCAAAAAGTACCTAATTTCATCTATTTAGTTTCCTACACCGAGCTTTAAATTTGCTCTGTACCTAGTGTTACCCAATCTCCTAATTTTTATGTAATATCAAACAACCTTATCATTGTGTTCATTGCTGTCTTCTTTTATGTGCTAGCCATATGCTGTATTGTGACTACCAATTTTTGTCAACTACCATTCAAGCTGTCATTGCAATCAATCATATATTGTTTCTGCTGTATTGTGCCTACCAATTTGTTGTCAACTACCATTTTAAGCTGTCATTGCAATCAATCATAGCTACCTATGTGCTTTAATATACTGTACCTATAATTTTCTCTCATCTTTTTTTTCATTCCATGTAATCTGTTTTCATTTTTTGTCTATAAACTTTGCAAGTATTTACCTCCTTAAAATTTTCTTAGATTAAGGACCTGCCCGAAACGCTGCGCGTGCTAGTGGCTTTACAAGACTGTAATTACCATATTTGTATCCTCACATTCCTTCTGTACATTCTTGTATATGCATAAATAAATAAATGAATAAATAAATGATATTGATCCTGATCAAAATCTTCTGTCTCATATCTACACCAACCAGCACATTGATCATCATTATTGCAAGTATTTCACAGCACACCAGGCTAAAAACAAACTTCAAAATAGCACCTGTCTATCAGTTTATAACCAAAATGTTAGATCACTTGGTAAACATTTTGACGATTTAAATGCATTACTCACAGCAATAGGTACTAACCTATCGTTCATTATTTTATCAGAAACTTGGCTAAATAAAGACTATACCCAACTGTACAACTTAGCTGGTTATAAAGCCATTCATAACTGTAGGCCTAATAAAAAAGGTGGTAGCACAGCTATATATTACCGAGATACATTTATCTGCAACAGTGTTATTAGTGACAGAGATGACTACTGTGAATATACTTTTGCTCAGTTTTCAATTAAATCCCTTAAATCTTCTTTGACTATTGGAGCCATCTATAGATTTCCCAATACTAACATAGCTTCTTTCTCAGACAACCTAAGGAATCTTATTATAAACAACAATCTCAACAAAAACCACTTCATTCTAGGAGGAGATTTTAATATTGACCTGGGTCAACAAAATTGCTCTCAAGTTGACTATTTCCTTAACAGCATGAACTCCTGTATGCTAATCCCCACAATCACCAAACCTACCCGAGTCACTCAAACATCAGCCACTTCCTTGGACCACATATGGACAAACATAACAGCTCCCCTTGTATCTGGTATAATCTACGACAGAACAACTGACCACTATCCTACCTTTCTCATAGCGAACATGGACATAACACCACCAAAAAGCAAGAAACTTTCATTTAGGCTACACAGTGAATCAGCTTTAGACAATCTTACAGAGGCACTTTACAATATTAACTGGGATTCTGAATTCGATAATACCCATGATATAAATTCATTAGCTAACCTCTTCATTTCCAAAACTCTAAGCCTCTACAACATTCATTGTCCCCTTCTTACCAAGCAAGTAACTGACACAAGATTAAGCAATCCATGGCTCACAAGTGGCATTCTCAACTCAATCAACAAGAATATGAAAAGAAAGTTAGGATTGGCCTAGTTTCAAAGGAAGTAGATAAAAGGTACTCATCAATGCTTACCAGTATCATAAGAAAGGCAAAACTTGCATATTATGTGAATAGATTCAATGAAGCAAAAGGCAACATGAAAAGCACTTGGAAAACTATCTCTAGTATCCTAGGAACTAAACAACACTCACATAACCAAATAAAACTCTACAAGGATGGGGGTATACCGTCAACTGACTTAGAAATGGCAAATGAATTTAATAGTTTCTTTTCATCGGTTGGTGCTAATCTTGCCAGTAAAATCCCACAGACTCAGACACATATTAACACATATCTCTCAGGCAGCTATCCAAACTCTCTTCTCCTTTCACCAATCAGCCCGGCAGATGTTGTGTCCATCACACATTCTCTAAAAACCAAGGCAGGGAACACCAGTGAAATTCCGTCCATTGTGTACAAGAGAGCCTCCCATGCCCTTGCTCCACCCATAGCACTACTGTTCAACAAATCTATAGAGTATCACACCTTCCCTGATATCCTCAAAAAAGCAAGAGTAACGCCAGTCCATAAAGGAGGCAATCCGGCGGACATAAACAATTATAGACCAATATCAAATCTACCCATTCTATCAAAAATATTTGAAAAAATTATTTACAAACAGCTCTATTCCTACCTCGTAAAATTCGACATACTCAGCCCCTGCCAGTTTGGCTTCCGGTCCCAAAAGAGTACCAATGATGCAATCATTAGTCTCCTTGACATTATCTACTCAGCCCTTGACAAAAATGAGTTTCCGATTGGACTCTTCATTGACCTAAGAAAAGCCTTTGATACTGTTAATCACAACTACCTCTTACTTAAACTCCAGCATTATGGAATCCGAGGCCTTGCCCTTGACTACATCCGATCCTATCTTAGTGACAGACACCAATATGTAACCATCAATGATACAACTTCTTCCACTCTACCAATTACCGTTGGAGTGCCGCAAGGCAGCATCTTAGGACCTCTTCTATTTCTTATATATATAAACGATCTGCCTAATGTCTCTAATATTCTCAAACCTATATTGTTTGCTGACGATACTACCCTTATCTACTCAAACCTCAACCCACATACACTAAATAATGTTGTGAATAATGAATTAAAAAAAGTCCACTTATGGATGTCAACGAACAAACTAACATTAAACATCGAAAAGACTTACTACATCTTATTTGGAAGCAAATCATCAAATGCAATTCAGCTACAGATAGACAACATTAACATCAGTAATAAAAATGATGGCAAGTTTCTTAGCCTATTCCTAGACAAGAGACTCAACTTCAGCACCCACATTCAACACATAACTAAGAAAGTCTCTAAGACAGTTGGTATACTCTCCAAAATCAGATATTATGTTCCTAACTCTGCTCTCCTCTCACTATATTATGCACTAATCTACCCCTATCTTAATTATGGTATCTGTGCATGGGGGTCTACCACTGCAAACGACCTTAAGCCCATCATCACACAGCAAAAATCTGCTATCAGAATAATAACTAACTCTGCTTTCAGACAACACTCAGCTCCCTTGTTTAAATCCCTAAACTTGCTAAATATTAACTCCCTCCACACATTCTCTTGTGTCAACTACATTTACAAGACCCTGTTCTTAAATGCAAACCATGCTCTGAAACTCTCCCTGGACAGATGTAATAGGACCCATTATCACCACACCAGAAATAAATATCTCTTTGATATCCCCAGGGTCAAACTTAATCTGTGTAAACACTCTATGCAAATTAAGGGACCTAGTCTATGGAACTCACTCCCTAGTGAATTGAAAAACTGTAAAACTTTTGCCTTATTTAAAAGCAAAACCAAAAAGTACCTAACTTCATCTATTTAGTTTCCTACACTGAGCTTTAAATTTGCTCTGTACCTAGTGTTACCCAATCTCCTAATTTTTATGTAATATCAAACAACCTTATCATTGTGTTCATTGCTGTCTTCTTTTATGTGCTAGCCATATGCTGTATTGTGACTACCAATTTTTGTCAACTACCATTCAAGCTGTCATTGCAATAAATCTTATATTGTTTCTGCTGTATTGTGCCTACCAATTTGTTGTCAACTACCATTTTAAGCTGTCATTGCAATCAATCATAGCTACCTATGTGCTTTAATATACTGTACCTATAATTTTCTCTCATCTTCTTTTTTTTCATTCCATGTAATCTGTTATCATTTTTTTGTCTATAAATTTTGCAAGTATTTACCTCCTTAAAATTTTCTTAGATTAAGGACCTGCCCGAAACGCTGCGCGTGCTAGTGGCTTTACAAGACTGTAATTACCATATTTGTATCCTCACATTCCTTATGTACATTCTTGTATATGCATAAATAAATAAATTAGTGTAAACCTTGTATCCTGCCTATGTGGACCAAGGCTTTTAACGTAAGATAGTGTGGTAAAGTTATTATTATTATTGTTATTGGTGTGAGTGTATATGGGGGGTTGTTAAGGGGTTAATAAATAAGTACATGAATTACAGAGTATCCCTTCTTCCTGTGTGGGAGCGCATTGATCAACCCTTAGACTAACATATATGGTCTAGTAGCAAGTTATTACTACTGTGGATAGTTTATTTTGGGGGCCGGGACTTTTAGCTCTCCCATATTTGATACTCTTGTCTTCTAACTACCCTTACCCCCTTAATAGTACCAGTCCCCCATAGAGCCCCACACACAATTATTTATAACAGGTATCAATGTGTTCGCAATTGTTCGCAATTACAAGACTGTAATTACCATAATTGTATCCTCACATTCCTTATGTACATTCTTGTATATGCATAAATAAATAAATAAATAAATAAATTGTATCTGCTGGCATTTTACCCTTTGCTTGGATCTGAAGGGTTTTAGGGTCACCACGATGCAATCTGATAGTACCACACGTGTATATACCTATCTTCAAGCAGCAATTCACTCATTCAAACCGACTTATAATAGTTATCCATATATAAATGGTAATCTTTGTTCTACCTGTTAACCTGTCATATGAAGAAAGATTGTCAAAGCTTATATTACATTCTCTAGAAAAGCAAAGAATTAGGAGTGACATATGGTAGAGGTGCACAATGGGATGAATGGACATAACAAATGGACATAAATGGACATTAATGGACATTACTTCTAAATTGTTACTATTTTATAGTATTTGCTTTTATTCTTGTGTTTTGCTTTATCGTGTATCTTGTATTGTGATCCCTCTGCATCCTATGCACACTGATATTGATCCTGATCAAAATCTTCTGTCTCATATCTACACCAACCAGCACATTGATCATCATTATTGCAAGTATTTCACAGCACACCAGGCTAAAAACAAACTTCAAAATAGCACCTGTCTATCAGTTTATAACCAAAATGTTAGATCACTTGGTAAACATTTTGACGATTTAAATGCATTACTCACAGCAATAGGTACTAACCTATCGTTCATTATTTTAACAGAAACTTGGCTAAATAAAGACTATACCCAACTGTACAACTTAGCTGGTTATAAACCCATTCATAACTGTAGGCCTAATAAAAAAGGTGGTGGCACAGCTATATATTACCGAGATACATTTATCTGCAACAGTGTTATTAGTGACAGAGATGACTACTGTGAATATACTTTTGCTCAGTTTTCAATTAAATCCCTTAAATCTTCTTTGACTATTGGAGCCATCTATAGATTTCCCAATACTAACATAGCTTCTTTCTCAGACAACCTAAGGAATCTTATTATAAACAACAATCTCAACAAAAACCACTTCATTCTGGGAGGAGATTTTAATATTGACCTGGGTCAGCAAAATTGCTCTCAAGTTAACTATTTCCTTAACAGCATGAACTCCTGTATGCTAATCCCCACAATCACCAAACCTACCCGAGTCACTCAAACATCAGCCACTACCTTGGACCACATATGGACAAACATAACAGCTCCCTTGTATCTGGTATAATCTACGACAGAACAACTGACCACTATCCTACCTTTCTCATAGCGAACATGGACATAACACCACAAAAAAGCAAGAAACTTTCATTTAGGCTACACAGTGAATCAGCTTTAGACAATCTTACAGAGGCACTATACAATATTAACTGGGATTCTGAATTCAATAATACCCATGATATAAATTCATTAGCTAACCTCTTCCTCTCCAAAACTCTAAGCCTCTACAACCTTCATTGTCCCCTTCTTACCAAGCAAGTAACTGACAAAAGATTAAGCAATCCATGGCTCACAAGTGGCATTCTCAACTCAATCAACAAGAAACATGAATATGAAAAGAAAGTTAGGATTGGCCTAGTTTCAAAGGAAGTAGATAAAAGGTACTCATCAATGCTTACCAGTATCATAAGAAAGGCAAAACTTGCATATTATGTGAATAGATTCAATGAAGCAAAAGGCAACATGAAAAGCACTTGGAAAACTATCTCTAGTATCCTAGGAACTAAACAACACTCACATAACCAAATAAAACTGTACAAGGATGGGGGTATACCGTCAACTGACCTAGAAATGGCAAATGAATTTAATAGTTTCTTTTCATCGGTTGGTGCTAATCTTGCCAGTAAAATCCCACAGACTCAGACACATATTAACACATATCTCTCAGGCAGCTATCCAAACTCTCTTCTCCTTTCACCAATCAGCCCGGCAGATGTTGTGTCCATCACACATTCTCTAAAAACCAAGGCAGGGAACACCAGTGAAATTCCGTCCATTGTGTACAAGAGAGCCTCCCATGCCCTTGCTCCACCCATAGCACTACTGTTCAACAAATCTATAGAGTATCACACCTTCCCTGATATCCTCAAAAAAGCAAGAGTAACGCCAGTCCATGAAGGAGGCAATCCGGCGGACATAAACAATTATAGACCAATATCAAATCTACCCATTCTATCAAAAATATTTGAAAAAATTATTTACAAACAGCTCTATTCCTACCTCGTAAAATTCGACATACTCAGCCCCTGCCAGTTTGGCTTCCGGTCCCAAAAGAGTACGAATGATGCAATCATTAGTCTCCTTGACATTATCTACTCAGCCCTTGACAAAAATGAGTTTCCGATTGGACTCTTCATTGACCTAAGAAAAGCCTTTGATACTGTTAATCACAACTACCTCTTACTTAAACTCCAGCATTATGGAATCCGAGGCCTTGCCCTTGACTACATCCGATCCTATCTTAGTGACAGACACCAATATGTAACCATCAATGATACAACTTCTTCCACTCTACCAATTACCGTTGGAGTGCCGCAAGGCAGCATCTTAGGACCTCTTCTATTTCTTATATATTAAACGATCTGCCTAATGTCTCTAATATTCTCAAACCTATATTGTTTGCTGACGATACTACCCTTATCTACTCAAACCTCAACCCACATACACTAAATAATGTTGTGAATAATGAATTAAAAAAAGTCCACTTATGGATGTCAACGAACAAACTAACATTAAACATCGAAAAGACTTACTACATCTTATTTGGAAGCAAATCATCAAATGCAATTCAGCTACAGATAGACAACATTAACATCAGTAATAAAAATGATGGCAAGTTTCTTAGCCTATTCCTAGACAAGAGACTCAACTTCAGCACCCACATTCAACACATTACTAAGAAAGTCTCTAAGACAGTTGGTATACTCTCCAAAATCAGATATTATGTTCCTAACTCTGCTCTCCTCTCACTATATTATGCACTAATCTACCCCTATCTTAATTATGGTATCTGTGCATGGGGGTCTACCACTGCAAACGACCTTAAGCCCATCATCACACAGCAAAAATCTGCTATCAGAATAATAACTAACTCTGCTTTCAGACAACACTCAGCTCCCTTGTTTAAATCCCTAAACTTGCTAAATATTAACTCCCTCCACACATTCTCTTGTGTCAACTACATTTACAAAACCCTGTTCTTAAATGCAAACCATGCTCTGAAACTCTCCCTGGACAGAGATGTAATTGGACCCGTTATCACCACACCAGAAATAAATATCTCTTTGATATCCCCAGGGTCAAACTTAATCTGTGTAAACACTCTATGCAAATTAAGGGACCTAGTCTATGGAACTCACTCCCTAGTGAATTGAAAAACTGTAAAACTTTTGCCTTATTTAAAAGCAAAACCAAAAAGTACCTAACTTCATCTATTTAGTTTCCTACACTGAGCTTTAAATTTGCTCTGTACCTAGTGTTACCCAATCTCCTAATTTTTATGTAATATCAAACAACCTTATCATTGTGTTCATTGCTGTCTTCTTTTATGTGCTAGCCATATGCTGTATTGTGACTACCAATTTTTGTCAACTACCATTCAAGCTGTCATTGCAATAAATCTTATATTGTTTCTGCTGTATTGTGCCTACCAATTTGTTGTCAACTACCATTTTAAGCTGTCATTGCAATCAATCATAGCTACCTATGTGCTTTAATATACTGTACCTATAATTTTCTCTCATCTTCTTTTTTTTCATTCCATGTAATCTGTTATCATTTTTTTGTCTATAAATTTTGCAAGTATTTACCTCCTTAAAATTTTCTTAGATTAAGGACCTGCCCGAAACGCTGCGCGTGCTAGTGGCTTTACAAGACTGTAATTACCATATTTGTATCCTCACATTCCTTATGTACATTCTTGTATATGCATAAATAAATAAATTAGTGTAAACCTTGTATCCTGCCTATGTGGACCAAGGCTTTTAACGTAAGATAGTGTGGTAAAGTTATTATTATTATTGTTATTGGTGTGAGTGTATATGGGGGGTTGTTAAGGGGTTAATAAATAAGTACATGAATTACAGAGTATCCCTTCTTCCTGTGTGGGAGCGCATTGATCAACCCTTAGACTAACATATATGGTCTAGTAGCAAGTTATTACTACTGTGGATAGTTTATTTTGGGGGCCGGGACTTTTAGCTCTCCCATATTTGATACTCTTGTCTTCTAACTACCCTTACCCCCTTAATAGTACCAGTCCCCCATAGAGCCCCACACACAATTATTTATAACAGGTATCAATGTGTTCGCAATTGTTCGCAATTACAAGACTGTAATTACCATAATTGTATCCTCACATTCCTTATGTACATTCTTGTATATGCATAAATAAATAAATAAATAAATAAATTGTATCTGCTGGCATTTTACCCTTTGCTTGGATCTGAAGGGTTTTAGGGTCACCACGATGCAATCTGATAGTACCACACGTGTATATACCTATCTTCAAGCAGCAATTCACTCATTCAAACCGACTTATAATAGTTATCCATATATAAATGGTAATCTTTGTTCTACCTGTTAACCTGTCATATGAAGAAAGATTGTCAAAGCTTATATTACATTCTCTAGAAAAGCAAAGAATTAGGAGTGACATATGGTAGAGGTGCACAATGGGATGAATGGACATAACAAATGGACATAAATGGACATTAATGGACATTACTTCTAAATTGTTACTATTTTATAGTATTTGCTTTTATTCTTGTGTTTTGCTTTATCGTGTATCTTGTATTGTGATCCCTCTGCATCCTATGCACACTGATATTGATCCTGATCAAAATCTTCTGTCTCATATCTACACCAACCAGCACATTGATCATCATTATTGCAAGTATTTCACAGCACACCAGGCTAAAAACAAACTTCAAAATAGCACCTGTCTATCAGTTTATAACCAAAATGTTAGATCACTTGGTAAACATTTTGACGATTTAAATGCATTACTCACAGCAATAGGTACTAACCTATCGTTCATTATTTTAACAGAAACTTGGCTAAATAAAGACTATACCCAACTGTACAACTTAGCTGGTTATAAACCCATTCATAACTGTAGGCCTAATAAAAAAGGTGGTGGCACAGCTATATATTACCGAGATACATTTATCTGCAACAGTGTTATTAGTGACAGAGATGACTACTGTGAATATACTTTTGCTCAGTTTTCAATTAAATCCCTTAAATCTTCTTTGACTATTGGAGCCATCTATAGATTTCCCAATACTAACATAGCTTCTTTCTCAGACAACCTAAGGAATCTTATTATAAACAACAATCTCAACAAAAACCACTTCATTCTGGGAGGAGATTTTAATATTGACCTGGGTCAGCAAAATTGCTCTCAAGTTAACTATTTCCTTAACAGCATGAACTCCTGTATGCTAATCCCCACAATCACCAAACCTACCCGAGTCACTCAAACATCAGCCACTACCTTGGACCACATATGGACAAACATAACAGCTCCCCTTGTATCTGGTATAATCTACGACAGAACAACTGACCACTATCCTACCTTTCTCATAGCGAACATGGACATAACACCACAAAAAAGCAAGAAACTTTCATTTAGGCTACACAGTGAATCAGCTTTAGACAATCTTACAGAGGCACTATACAATATTAACTGGGATTCTGAATTCAATAATACCCATGATATAAATTCATTAGCTAACCTCTTCCTCTCCAAAACTCTAAGCCTCTACAACCTTCATTGTCCCCTTCTTACCAAGCAAGTAACTGACAAAAGATTAAGCAATCCATGGCTCACAAGTGGCATTCTCAACTCAATCAACAAGAAACATGAATATGAAAAGAAAGTTAGGATTGGCCTAGTTTCAAAGGAAGTAGATAAAAGGTACTCATCAATGCTTACCAGTATCATAAGAAAGGCAAAACTTGCATATTATGTGAATAGATTCAATGAAGCAAAAGGCAACATGAAAAGCACTTGGAAAACTATCTCTAGTATCCTAGGAACTAAACAACACTCACATAACCAAATAAAACTCTACAAGGATGGGGGTATACCGTCAACTGACTTAGAAATGGCAAATGAATTTAATAGTTTCTTTTCATCGGTTGGTGCTAATCTTGCCAGTAAAATCCCACAGACTCAGACACATATTAACACATATCTCTCAGGCAGCTATCCAAACTCTCTTCTCCTTTCACCAATCAGCCCGGCAGATGTTGTGTCCATCACACATTCTCTAAAAACCAAGGCAGGGAACACCAGTGAAATTCCGTCCATTGTGTACAAGAGAGCCTCCCATGCCCTTGCTCCACCCATAGCACTACTGTTCAACAAATCTATAGAGTATCACACCTTCCCTGATATCCTCAAAAAAGCAAGAGTAACGCCAGTCCATGAAGGAGGCAATCCGGCGGACATAAACAATTATAGACCAATATCAAATCTACCCATTCTATCAAAAATATTTGAAAAAATTATTTACAAACAGCTCTATTCCTACCTCGTAAAATTCGACATACTCAGCCCCTGCCAGTTTGGCTTCCGGTCCCAAAAGAGTACGAATGATGCAATCATTAGTCTCCTTGACATTATCTACTCAGCCCTTGACAAAAATGAGTTTCCGATTGGACTCTTCATTGACCTAAGAAAAGCCTTTGATACTGTTAATCACAACTACCTCTTACTTAAACTCCAGCATTATGGAATCCGAGGCCTTGCCCTTGACTACATCCGATCCTATCTTAGTGACAGACACCAATATGTAACCATCAATGATACAACTTCTTCCACTCTACCAATTACCGTTGGAGTGCCGCAAGGCAGCATCTTAGGACCTCTTCTATTTCTTATATATATAAACGATCTGCCTAATGTCTCTAATATTCTCAAACCTATATTGTTTGCTGACGATACTACCCTTATCTACTCAAACCTCAACCCACATACACTAAATAATGTTGTGAATAATGAATTAAAAAAAGTCCACTTATGGATGTCAACGAACAAACTAACATTAAACATCGAAAAGACTTACTACATCTTATTTGGAAGCAAATCATCAAATGCAATTCAGCTACAGATAGACAACATTAACATCAGTAATAAAAATGATGGCAAGTTTCTTAGCCTATTCCTAGACAAGAGACTCAACTTCAGCACCCACATTCAACACATAACTAAGAAAGTCTCTAAGACAGTTGGTATACTCTCCAAAATCAGATATTATGTTCCTAACTCTGCTCTCCTCTCACTATATTATGCACTAATCTACCCCTATCTTAATTATGGTATCTGTGCATGGGGGTCTACCACTGCAAACCACCTTAAGCCCATCATCACACAGCAAAAATCTGCTATCAGAATAATAACTAACTCTGCTTTCAGACAACACTCAACTCCCTTGTTTAAATCCCTAAACTTGCTAAATATTAACTCCCTCCACACATTCTCTTGTGTCAACTACATTTACAAGACCCTGTTCTTAAATGCAAACCATGCTCTGAAACTCTCCCTGGACAGATGTAATAGGACCCATTATCACCACACCAGAAATAAATATCTCTTTGATATCCCCAGGGTCAAACTTAATCTGTGTAAACACTCTATGCAAATTAAGGGACCTAGTCTATGGAACTCACTCCCTAGTGAATTGAAAAACTGTAAAACTTTTGCCTTATTTAAAAGCAAAACCAAAAAGTACCTAACTTCATCTATTTAGTTTCCTACACTGAGCTTTAAATTTGCTCTGTACCTAGTGTTACCCAATCTCCTAATTTTTATGTAATATCAAACAACCTTATCATTGTGTTCATTGCTGTCTTCTTTTATGTGCTAGCCATATGCTGTATTGTGACTACCAATTTTTGTCAACTACCATTCAAGCTGTCATTGCAATAAATCTTATATTGTTTCTGCTGTATTGTGCCTACCAATTTGTTGTCAACTACCATTTTAAGCTGTCATTGCAATCAATCATAGCTACCTATGTGCTTTAATATACTGTACCTATAATTTTCTCTCATCTTCTTTTTTTTCATTCCATGTAATCTGTTATCATTTTTTTGTCTATAAATTTTGCAAGTATTTACCTCCTTAAAATTTTCTTAGATTAAGGACCTGCCCGAAACGCTGCGCGTGCTAGTGGCTTTACAAGACTGTAATTACCATATTTGTATCCTCACATTCCTTATGTACATTCTTGTATATGCATAAATAAATAAATTAGTGTAAACCTTGTATCCTGCCTATGTGGACCAAGGCTTTTAACGTAAGATAGTGTGGTAAAGTTATTATTATTATTGTTATTGGTGTGAGTGTATATGGGGGTTGTTAAGGGGTTAATAAATAAGTACATGAATTACAGAGTATCCCTTCTTCCTGTGTGGGAGCGCATTGATCAACCCTTAGACTAACATATATGTCTAGTAGCAAGTTATTACTACTGTGGATAGTTTATTTCGGGGGCCGGGCCTTTTAGCTCTCCCATATTTGATACTCTTGTCTTCTAACTACCCTTACCCCCTTAATAGTACCAGTCCCCCATAGAGCCCCACACACAATTATTTATAACAGGTATCAATGTGTTCGCAATTACAAGACTGTAATTACCATAATTGTATCCTCACATTCCTTATGTACATTCTTGTATATGCATAAATAAATAAATAAATAAATAAATAAATTGTATCTGCTGGCATTTTACCCTTTGCTTGGATCTGAAGGGTTTTAGGGTCACCACGATGCAATCTGATAGTACCACACGTGTATATACCTATCTTCAAGCAGCAATTCACTCATTCAAACCGACTTATAATAGTTATCCATATATAAATGGTAATCTTTGTTCTACCTGTTAACCTGTCATATGAAGAAAGATTGTCAAAGCTTATATTACATTCTCTAGAAAAGCAAAGAATTAGGAGTGACATATGGTAGAGGTGCACAATGGGATGAATGGACATAACAAATGGACATAAATGGACATTAATGGACATTACTTCTAAATTGTTACTATTTTATAGTATTTGCTTTTATTCTTGTGTTTTGCTTTATCGTGTATCTTGTATTGTGATCCCTCTGCATCCTATGCACACTGATATTGATCCTGATCAAAATCTTCTGTCTCATTTCTACACCAACCAGCACATTGATCATCATTATTGCAAGTATTTCACAGCACACCAGGCTAAAAACAAACTTCAAAATAGCACCTGTCTATCAGTTTATAACCAAAATGTTAGATCACTTGGTAAACATTTTGACGATTTAAATGCATTACTCACAGCAATAGGTACTAACCTATCGTTCATTATTTTATCAGAAACTTGGCTAAATAAAGACTATACCCAACTGTACAACTTAGCTGGTTATAAAGCCATTCATAACTGTAGGCCTAATATAAAAGGTGGTAGCACAGTTATATATTACCGAGATACATTTATCTGCAACAGTGTTATTAGTGACAGAGATGACTACTGTGAATATACTTTTGCTCAGTTTTCAATTAAATCCCTTAAATCTTCTTTGACTATTGGAGCCATCTATAGATTTCCCAATACTAACATAGCTTCTTTCTCAGACAACCTAAGGAATCTTATTATAAACAACAATCTCAACAAAAACCACTTCATTCTGGGAGGAGATTTTAATATTGACCTGGGTCAACAAAATTGCTCTCAAGTTGACTATTTCCTTAACAGCATGAACTCCTGTATGCTAATCCCCACAATCACCAAACCTACCCGAGTCACTCAAACATCAGCCACTACCTTGGACCACATATGGACAAACATAACAGCTCCCCTTGTATCTGGTATAATCTACGACAGAACAACTGACCACTATCCTACCTTTCTCATAGCGAACATGGA
This sequence comes from Procambarus clarkii, assembly GCF_040958095.1. Lineage (NCBI taxonomy): Eukaryota > Metazoa > Arthropoda > Malacostraca > Decapoda > Cambaridae > Procambarus > Procambarus clarkii. The sequence continues at coordinate 4,760 of NW_027189182.1, read as the reverse complement.
CATAACACCACCAAAAAGCAAGAAACTTTCATTTAGGCTACACAGTGAATCAGCTTTAGACAATCTTACAGAGGCACTTTACAATATTAACTGGGATTCTGAATTCAATAATACCCATGATATAAATTCATTAGCTAACCTCTTCCTCTCCAAAACTCTAAGCCTCTACAACCTTCATTGTCCCCTTCTTACCAAGCAAGTAACTGACAAAAGATTAAGCAATCCATGGCTCACAAGTGGCATTCTCAACTCAATCAACAAGAAACATGAATATGAAAAGAAAGTTAGGATTGGCCTAGTTTCAAAGGAAGTAGATAAAAGGTACTCATCAATGCTTACCAGTATCATAAGAAAGGCAAAACTTGCATATTATGTGAATAGATTCAATGAAGCAAAAGGCAACATGAAAAGCACTTGGAAAACTATCTCTAGTATCCTAGGAACTAAACAACACTCACATAACCAAATAAAACTCTACAAGGATGGGGGTATACCGTCAACTGACTTAGAAATGGCAAATGAATTTAATAGTTTCTTTTCATCGGTTGGTGCTAATCTTGCCAGTAAAATCCCACAGACTCAGACACATATTAACACATATCTCTCAGGCAGCTATCCAAACTCTCTTCTCCTTTCACCAATCAGCCCGGCAGATGTTGTGTCCATCACACATTCTCTAAAAACCAAGGCAGGGAACACCAGTGAAATTCCGTCCATTGTGTACAAGAGAGCCTCCCATGCCCTTGCTCCACCCATAGCACTACTGTTCAACAAATCTATAGAGTATCACACCTTCCCTGATATCCTCAAAAAAGCAAGAGTAACGCCAGTCCATAAAGGAGGCAATCCGGCGGACATAAAAAATTATAGACCAATATCAAATCTACCCATTCTATCAAAAATATTTGAAAAAATTATTTACAAACAGCTCTATTCCTACCTCGTAAAATTCGACATACTCAGCCCCTGCCAGTTTGGCTTCCGGTCCCAAAAGAGTACCAATGATGCAATCATTAGTCTCCTTGACATTATCTACTCAGCCCTTGACAAAAATGAGTTTCCGATTGGACTCTTCATTGACCTAAGAAAAGCCTTTGATACTGTTAATCACAACTACCTCTTACTTAAACTCCAGCATTATGGAATCCGAGGCCTTGCCCTTGACTACATCCGATCCTATCTTAGTGACAGACACCAATATGTAACCATCAATGATACAACTTCTTCCACTCTACCAATTACCGTTGGAGTGCCACAGGGCAGCATCTTAGGACCTCTTCTATTTCTTATATATATAAACGATCTGCCTAATGTCTCTAATATTCTCAAACCTATATTGTTTGCTGACGATACTACCCTTATCTACTCAAACCTCAACCCACATACACTAAATAATGTTGTGAATAATGAATTAAAAAAAGTCCACTTATGGATGTCAACGAACAAACTAACATTAAACATCGAAAAGACTTACTACATCTTATTTGGAAGCAAATCATCAAATGCAATTCAGCTACAGATAGACAACATTAACATCAGTAATAAAAATGATGGCAAGTTTCTTAGCCTATTCCTAGACAAGAGACTCAACTTCAGCACCCACATTCAACACATAACTAAGAAAGTCTCTAAGACAGTTGGTATACTCTCCAAAATCAGATATTATGTTCCTAACTCTGCTCTCCTCTCACTATATTATGCACTAATCTACCCCTATCTTAATTATGGTATCTGTGCATGGGGGTCTACCACTGCAAACCACCTTAAGCCCATCATCACACAGCAAAAATCTGCTATCAGAATAATAACTAACTCTGCTTTCAGACAACACTCAGCTCCCTTGTTTAAATCCCTAAACTTGCTAAATATTAACTCCCTCCACACATTCTCTTGTGTCAACTACATTTACAAAACCCTGTTCTTAAATGCAAACCATGCTCTGAAACTCTCCCTGGACAGATGTAATTAGACCCGTTATCACCACACCAGAAATAAATATCTCTTTGATATCCCCAGGGTCAAACTTAATCTGTGTAAACACTCTATGCAAATTAAGGGACCTAGCCTATGGAACTCACTCCCTAGTGAATTGAAAAACTGTAAAACTTTTGCCTTATTTAAAAGCAAAACCAAAAAGTACCTAACTTCATCTTCTTAGTTTCCTACACTGAGCTTTAAATTTGCTCTGTACCTAGTGTTACCCAATCTCCTAATTTTTATGTAATATCAAACAACCTTATCATTGTGTTCATTGCTGTCTTCTTTTATGTGCTAGCCATAGGCTGTATTGTGACTACCAATTTTTGTCAACTACCATTCAAGCTGTCATTGCAATCAATCTTATATTGTTTCTGCTGTATTGTGCCTACCAATTTGTTGTCAACTACCATTTTAAGCTGTCATTGCAATCAATCATAGCTACCTATGTGCTTTAATATACTGTACCTATAATTTTCTCTCATCTTCTTTTTTTTTCATTCCATGTAATCTGTTATCATTTTTTTGTCTATAAATTTTGCAAGTATTTACCTCCTTAAAATTTTCTTAGATTAAGGACCTGCCCGAAACGCTGCGCGTGCTAGTGGCTTTACAAGACTGTAATTACCATATTTGTATCCTCACATTCCTTATGTACATTCTTGTATATGCATAAATAAATAAATAAATAAATAAATAAATAAATAAATAAAGTGCTATACTATAATGCCAATCCTGATCTCAAAAGCTTCATAGAAGGTTGTAACAGAACCCATGAGCACCACACCAGAAATAAATACAGTTTTGATATTCCTAGAGTACGACTTAATCAAACCAGAAATGCTCTACAAATCAAGGGGCCCAGAATGTGGAATGACCTTCCCGACCATGTTAAAGACTGTACCTCTCTCAACCAGTTTAAGTTAAAAACGAAGCTATACCTAATAAATTCCCTGTAACCTACCTTTCCCTTCTATTGTCAACCAATGTCTGTTTTTCTTTAAAGAGCGCTGTTTGTCGACATATTTGTATTTGTGCTGCTTTTTCATCTATGTTTTCATTTCTTGTTTTCATCTAATCATTATGCTCAATTAGTATTAAGCTTGTCATTTAAGTTTATCATGCCCGAAACGCTTTGCGTAATAGTGGCTTTAGGCATTGTATGTACTAGCTCTACCTATAAGTCAACCAATCTTTGTAAAAATTTATTGTATGTATGTACCTTACCTAAATAAATAGATTGAATAGATTGATTGAACAAAGGGGACATTAATGGGGTATAAAAAGTAGCAACACAAGACAGAACTCGAAACAAAGTGTAAAAATTGGAAAAATTTAGATTTAGGAAAGAACTGCATGGGTAAATACACTGGGTTTGTACCTTAAGGTTCATGTAAGCAATATTACAGAGTTCCAGTCAACTCCCATGCATGCAATTAATTTATGTTATGTTTATGTTTTTTATGTTAAAATGTTTTTGTTGATTTGTTTGTATATTTCATAAGTAAAGCATGCTTACTGTCTTATTCCAAGTTTTATGATAACTTTACAAGGTTTAAAACATAAAGTTCAATATATATTCTGGTTTTCATACAGGAATTATACGTTAATATAACATCATAATAACGTAATGATGTCGTGTAAATAATGTTATACTGACGTCATATAAATGTTATATTTATGTTATAAGAACGTAAATTGGATAGCTTTACAGAAAGTAAACAAAAAAAACTAAATGTTGACTGAAAATTATTTATTCTTAAATATAAAGCATGAAAACATTATAACACCATAGCATTTACTATTATTTTTAAATTTTTACATAAATCTTAAAAAACTGTGTCTCAAGAATATATGTTTTTAGTTATATCCTTTGGTTTTAAGAATATCAGATATACGTATTTATGTCAAAAGTTACAGTATTACCTTTGTGGCATCATTTAAAAACGTCCACAAACGTTCTGTGTGGATGCTGGGTATAAATTTTATATTTAAACATGTAGAAACTATTTGTAATACATTAGGAACAAATAGTTGTAGAAAAACAATTTATTATAAAACCTTTGAGTTTGGATTTTTGATTAAAAGTTTCTCAAAGGCTCTCCTGCACCATTCTCAATGCAAATCATTCCCACACCTATGTGAAGAGATAGACGAACGTTTCCTAGATGATTTGTGTTTGCTGGGAAGCAGCCGCCCCTGACGCCGGACCAGTGGGCGCACAGCTTCGACATCTATGCTACGATCTACATCAAGAAGCACCCGGCCGAGGCTCAGGCCCTGCTCACCTACGCCCGCTACGTCAAGACCATGAAGGTGACCCTTAAAGGTGACTGGATGTGGTACGACAAGGCCTTCAAATGGGACAAGGAGAGGTTGGACTGTTCTTGGCTTGATTACAGGCTGGACCTGGAATTCCGCTCGGTACAGCGCGTCGCACACGTCGCCATTCAGACAGACAGACAGGAGGCAGGTCGGCCAGAAGCCCTTACCCTCTCTAGCGCCTGGGCCGCAGGGCTCCCCCCCGGGCTACTGCTTTGCCTACCACTCGAGGGGACCCGGCTGCAGTTTTACTTCATGTTCCTTCAAGCACTACTGCCCACACTGCCGAAGGAGGCACCCGGCCTACACCACGTGCACCCCAGTTCAGTTACGCGACGGACCCACCCACGACCAGCACCCACGAAGACAACCACAGGACAAGGGTAAGAAGAACGCTGGCAGTAACAACGCCGGTGGACGCCGACGCCCTTGTTTCTTTGCTAGTGGGATACCCCCTGCGA